>NC_084638.1:16145552-16445552 GCF_033978795.1 Nerophis ophidion
AAAGTAAGTGTGGCAAAACTCGTTGGCGGAAGTGACGTCCGGTGCGCGCATGCGTGGACCGATCGGGTGATAAAGCAAGATGGCGTCTGACGGAGAAGTCCTAAACGCGGGCATTATATTTCTGTATTCTTACATATATGTTGTTTAATAGAGTACACACGGTTAATAATTGTTTGTAGCCGGATACATTAGTCTGAGCGCATTTTGACACTTCTCCTGTTTGCTGGCTTCACTTAAGGTAGCTTGCAGCTAGTTTAGCTGGCTAGTTAGCTTAGCTTGTTAGCTGCTAACAAAGAGACGCGGAAGTTATTTAAACATCGCTAAGTAGGGAACTAATGTGAGTGCAAAGTGTTGTGATTGTGTGAAAATGTGCGAAAGAACGATGGCAAAGTGCGGGGAGGAACTTTGTCCAACAAAAGAGGACAAGGAGCGACAACATCAACTACAGGATGTTACAGGTTTGTTTACTTCTTACTCTCACATCTTTACTAACTTTATATTTCATTACTAACACTATTCTGAAATATATTGTGTATAAGAAGTTTGGTTGTCTTGTGAGGATGATGTATATAGAGTCGTCTGATACTTGCAACTGCGTGGTTGTCGTTGTTCTGTCGAATTTAACTACCCGTAAAAATGAGTTACCCAACCCAGTCCATTTGTAGAATAAACTCAGTCCATTTGTAGAATAAAAACTTAAACGGGAACATTATCACAATTTCAGAAGGGTTAAAACCAATAAAAATCAGTTCCCAGTAGCTTATTTTATTTTCAAGTTTTTTAAGAAAGTTTACCCATCATGGAATATCCCGAAAAAAGGCTTTAAAGTGCCTGATTTTCGCTATCTGTAAATCCACCTGTCCATTTTCCTGTGACGTCACTGCGTGACGCCAATACAAACAAACATGGGGGATAGAACAGAAAGATATAGCGACATTAGCTCAGATTCAGACTCGAATTTCAGCGGCCTAAGCGATTCAACAGATTACGCATGTATTGAAACGGATGGTTGGAGTGTGGAGGCAGATAGCGAAAACGAAATTGAAGAAGAAACTGAAGGTATTGAGCGAATAGCTATTGAATCTATTCGCTCAATAGCTATAGCTATTGAGGCTATTTGGCGATCGCCTTCTAACCAACGATTGCATCTTTTGACCACTGGAGCAACTTAAATCCGTCGATTGGTAAGTGTTTGTTTGGCATTAAATACGGGTGGAGGGAAAGGCTGGATGCAAATATAGCTACAAATACACATACAGCTAGCCTAAATAGCAAGTTAGCATCGATTAGCTGGCAGTCATGCCGTGACCAAATATGCCTGATTAGCAGATAGAGTAAGTCAATAACATCAACAAAACTTTTCTTTGTGATTTCGTTGACGTTATCGTTGGGAATGCATCTGCTTTGAGTGTCGCAGGATAGTCACACACCTCTGTCGTAGCTTCGCTATCGTCGGTAAAATGTGCAGACCAAACAATCGGGACTCTCGCATCTTGTGACAGTTGAGCAACTTAAATCCGTCGCTGGTATGTGTTTGTTTGGCATTAAATGTTGGTGGAGGGAAAGGCTGGATGCAAATATTGCTACAAATGAGGCATAACGATGCAATATGTACATACAGCTAGCCTAAATAGCATGTTATCATCGGTTAGCATGCCGTGCTAATTGATGCACACTCCATGTAAGTCAACTTGAATCCGTCCCTGATCGTGTTGTTACACCCTCCGACGACACACACTGGCGAGGCATGATGTCTCCAAGGTACGAAAAACAGTCGAAAAAATGTAAAATAACAGAGCTGATTTGATTTGGTGTGTGTAATGTGTTTATAAAAATGGCGGATTGCTTCCCGTTGTAACGTCAAGGGTGAAAGCTCATCGCTCCGACAGCGAACAATTGAAAGGCGTTTAATACGCCAAATTCACCCTTTTAGAGTTCGGAAATCGGTTTAAAAAACAAATGGTCTTTTTTCTGCAACATCATGGTATATATTGACGCTTACATATGTCTGGTGATAATGTTCCCCTTTAAATCGATGCTTGTGCATATACACTAAATAAAAACATGTTAAATAAATATAAGCGGCAATAAAAATATACTTTAAAATGCTACTACGCATTCTATTTAAGGCACAGATAACATCCATCTATCCATCCATTTTTATACCGCTTGTTCCTTTCGGGGTCGCGAGGGGTGCTGGAGCCTATCTCAGCTGCATTCGGGCTTTAGACAGGGTACACCCTGGACAAGTTGCCATCTCATCACAGGGCCAACACTTATAGACAGACAACATTCACACTCACATTCACACACCAGTGCCCATTTAGTGTTACCAATCAACCTATCCCCAGGTGCATGTCCTTGGAGGTGGGAGGAAGCCGGAGTACCCGGAGGGAACCCACTCAGTCACGGGGAGAACATGCAAACTCCACACAGAAAGATCCCGAACCCAGGAGCGAACCCAGGACCTTCGTATTGTGAGGCACAGATACCAGTGTTTCCATATATAGGATTGGTACCTAAGAGAACTGGTTTGGTTATCTGTATAAGAAAAACATTCTCGGGCCCCTGCAGTCTACATATAAACTTTAACATCAGTTTTCTCAGGGTGGCGTGGAAGGTGTTAATCCCTAAATCACAAAAAAGCTTGCTGGCACTACTACCCCTGGCCTTTCTGAGGAGGATTCTGAGACAGTCATTATATGCAACCTGGAGTTTGTGCAAGCTCTTTCTTGAACCTCACCCAGAGGGGTGCTGTGTACATTGGGGTGCAGTAAGCTCTAGACCAAGGGTCTCAAACTCAATTTACCTGAGGGCCACAGAATGCAGAGTCTGGGTGAGGCTGGGCAAGAAAAGATTCCTTTAAAAAATGCGGCATTCTCTTCAGCATGTCTATGTCATGATCCGTGGTCCGGATCATGTTTTTGTGTTATTTCTGTTAGTTTGGACTGCTTTAGTTGTTTGAGCATATGTTAAGAAGCTGGAGGAACCCTGCATTACTGGGATATATAATGGCTACATCATCAGCGTACATAAAGTGGTTGATTAAGGTGTTCCCCATGATGCACCCTGTTCTGCATTCTCCCACTGCCTTGACAGGTCATCCATAGACAGGCTAAATAGACCTGGTGATAGAAGCCCACCCTGCCGTACCCCATTGCCAACTCTAAAGGGAGAGGATAAACTACTCCCCCATTTTACCTGCTTCGTCTGCCTGTCGTACCAATATGCCAGAATATACCCAGAACACCCCTATGCTTCAGATTGGTGAAGAGTTTGAGATGGTTGACTCTGTCAAATGCCTTAGATGCATCAATACACCCTACCAACATTGTAGGGCCCTGCACTCTGTATTTTTCTACAGCTTCTTTTAAAGCATAAATACACAAGTCAGTGCTGTACTTGCTCTTAAAGCCAAATTGGTTGTCTGCGGTGCAAATAAGATCCCCAACTCTGTATAATATCCCACTTTCCAGTACTTTAGATGGCACGCTGGTTCGGGCGAAAGGTCAATAATTGTCCATAATTGTAGGTACTAAAATAACTGTCAGCATAGCAGCTGGCAGGATGCCATGCATTACCAACCTACCAATATATACCTACTGCATGTACTTAAAAACTTAAAGGAGGTGTTTGGATGTTTTTTAGGTTCTTTGTAGGCGTAATAATGCGACTCTAATAGCATCTATTGCAGGGGTCACCAACGCAGTGCCCGCGGGCACCAGGTAGCCCGTAAGGACCAGATGACTAGCCCGCTTGCCTGTTCTAAAAATAGCTCAAATAGCAGCACTTACCAGTGAGCTGCCTCTATTTTTTAAATTTCATTTATTTACTAGCAAGCTGGTCTCGCTTTGCTCAACATTTTTAATTCTAAGAGAGACAAAACTCAAATAGAATTTGAAAATCCAAGAAAATATTTAAAATACTAGGTCTCCACTTGTTTAAATAAATGCATTTATTTTTTTTACTTTGCTTCTTATAACTTTCAGAAAGACAATTTTAGAGAAAAAATACAACCTTAAAAATGATTTTAGGATTTTTAAACACATGTACCTTTTTACCTTTTAAATTCCTTCCTCTTCTTTCCTGACAATTTAAATCAATGTTCAAGTATTTTAAAAAATTTTTTATTGTAAAGAATAATAAATACATTTTAATTTAATTCTTCATTTTAGCTTCTGTTTTTTCGACGAAGAATATTTGTGAAATATTTCTTCAAACTTATTATGATTACAATGCCCCAAAAAATATTCTGCTAAATCTAGAAAATCTGTAGAATCAAATTTAAATCTTAGTTCAAAGTCTATTGAATTTCTTTTAAAATATTGGTTCTGGAAAATCTAGAACAGGGGTGGGCATTACGTCGATCGCGATCGACTGGTCGATCTCGGATGGTGTGTCAGTCGATCTCAAGCCAGGCATTAAAAAGTATACATAAAAATGAGCAATCATCAATCATACCAAGACTTCACTTTCGTCAGTTGTTTGACATTCTCGGCACCCGAGGATCTTGTGAGATGACGCTGGCTGCTGCGAGCTCATATTTAAGAAAAAAATCACTAACAGGGCGGACGCAGAGAAACACATTTTATTTCTAGAGACTCCGTACCTACTGTCAAAACTCTAAAGACCGACTGCACAGCTCCTGTCTTCACCATAAAAGACCTGTTTCATCCTGCCTGTGCTAACAAAATAAGAGTCTCAGAAAGCTAGCGTGCACAAGCTAGCAAGCTACGGAGTTTGATGCCAATGTATTTCTCCCCCGCCCTCAGCGACCGCTTTCTCACTTGCTTGCCCACCCGCACACTCACTGACGTCACTCACCTGCTGCCAGACATTAAAGGGCCACACACATAGAGGTGGGGCAGGTGGTCCGGTGGGGGGTGGAGTAGGGGCGGCCAGACGGCTTCCCGGCCTGAGTCTGGCGGTGGAGGTATGTGGAGGGGGGCGTAGCCTGCGGGCCTGTCGCTGAACGGTGTGTGCCAGGACCGGCCTCGAAGACATCGACAGTTCCGGTGAGCTTGGACCCCAACACAGGCTCAGCATGTCTGACTGTGTCTGCTGACCTGTCCACTGTGTCTGTGTGTGATGAACAGCCTCTTCCAGACAACACAGATAGATGTGTCAACCCACAGGGCATCTTGGCTTCAGTGGGATTCAGCTCTGGGAGCCATTTGTGGGAGGTGGAAGTCGGAGACAACAGTCACTGGTCTTTAGGGGTGGCCAGTGACAGTATCGGTCGGAAAGACTTGTGGAGACTGGATGACAACCCTGGTGAACCAAGTGGTGGTGTGTGCACAGTGTCCTTCTACTCTGGTTTGTATCACGCTTCTCCCGGCCACAGTCCACCTCTGACACTCAGGAGAAGACCATCCAGAATCAGAATACAGTTAGACTCGGAGAAAAAAAAAAAAAAAAAAAGGGCCACACACATATGCTACTCTCATAACAAAGTGTTTAAAAAGGAGTATGCAAGTTGGACAAATGAGATGCCAAATCCAACCACTTTCATGTGTTATTGGACAGAAAGGAGGACTTTTTTTTTCCTCCATTTGAAAATGCGGACGTTATCAGCACCACTGTCTAATTCCAATCAATGCAAGTCATCAGAATCAAATACACCAACTTATATTCTTGTCTTCATGAAAGAAAGGAATCTATGTGTGTTAAACATGCCTGTATTATCATTAAACACCATTAACTTGTTAACAAAAATGTCTCTTTCATAAATAAATAAATATAAATTATAAATAGAAATGAGGTAGATCTGCTCGACTTGGTCAATTGAAAAGTAGCTCACCTGCAGAAAAAGTGTGAGCGCCCCTGATTTAGAAGAAACAATGATTTGTGTTTGTTAGAAATATAAGTTGGTCCAATATGTTATCTATTATAACAAAGTGCAGATTGGATTTTAACGTATTTAAAATATGTCATCAAAATTCTAAAATGTATCTTAATCAGGAAAAATTACTAATGATGTTCCATAAATTATTTTATTATTTTTTTCAAAAAGATTCAATTTAGTTAGTTTTTTTATTCATTTTTTTCGGTTGAATTTTGAATTTTAAAGAGTCGAAATTGAAGATAAACTATGTTTCAAAATTTTATTTTCATTTTTTGTGTGTTTTCTCCTCTTTTAAACCGTTCAATTAAGTGTTTTTTTCATCATTTATTCTCTACAAAAAACCCTCCGTAAAAGGAAAAAAAATGTACGACGGAATGACACACAGAAATACCATTTTTTTTATACATTTATAGATCTATTTATTAAAGGTAAATTGAGCAAATTGGCTATTTCTGGCAATTTATTTAAGTGTGTATCAAACTGGTAGGCCTTCCCATTAATCAGTACCCAAGAAGTAGCTCTTGGTTTCTAAAAGGTTGGTGACCCCTGATCTATCTTAAGCAGACTTTTGATCGCATTTATTTACTATTTAGAATGCATGAATAAGAAAAAACGTGTGTTCTTGATAGGCAAAATATAAAAAAAAGTGTGGTTCCAATTTATGTGAAGTGAAGTATATTTATTTAGCGCTTTTCTCTAGTGACTCAGAGCGCTTTACATAGTGAAACCTAGGGCTGGGCAATATCCATCCATCCATCCATCATCTTCCGCTTATCCGAGGTCGGGTCGCGGGGGCAACAGCCTAAGCAGGGAAACCCAGACTTCCCTCTCCCCAGCCACTTCGTCTAGCTCTTCCCGGGGGATCCCGAGGCGTTCCCAGGCCAGCCGGGAGACATAGTCTTCCCAACGTGTCCTAGGTCTTCCCCGTGGCCTCCTACCGGTTGGACGTGCCCTAAACACCTCCCTAGGGAGGCGTTCGGGTGGCATCCTGACCAGATGCCCGAACCACCTCATCTGGCTCCTCTCGATGTGTATCTCAATATTTTTAGGCCATGTCGTGATACACAACATATAACTCGATATTTTGCCATAGACTGGAATGAACACTTGATGCATATAATCACAGCAGTATGATGATTCAATGTGTCTACATTAAAACATTCCTCTTCATACTGCATTAATATATGCTACTTTTAAACTCTCATGCAGAGAGGGGAATCACAACTATGTCAATTTAGCAAAAGTGTATTTATTAAACAGTTATTAGACAGTGGCACAAACATTCATGTCATTTCAAAACAGAAAGTGCAAGATTTTCAGAGACATTTTAAAACAAGCTATGAGTGCACTTTTGTGCATGATGTCACCATGATGACATATCAAAACAACACTAAATTAAAGTGCACTTTTTGTACAGAACACCACTGCAATAGTTTAAAACAAATAAAGTTCACTTTTGTGCATGATGTCACACAAGATATTTCAATAACTGTCAAATAAAAATGAGCTGCATAATAGGAAATCAAATGGTGTATGTGGTAGGTTCCTGCAGACGCTACCTCCTTCTTTTATTGACTATTTTTTTCATACAGTGTTTATCTGGAAATGGTTGCTTCGGCATTTTGTTTGCTGTGGCACCGAACGGAGATGTTGACATGGCGAGTTTCAAGCACTCTTCATTCTCTATTGGGTGACTTTTCAAATGATGCTACAAATTAGTTTTACTGCTACTTTTTGGAGCAACGCTTTTGCCGCATAATTGTTCAACATCTTCCCGCTTGAAGCCAGACAATGGACTCCCTGCTGTTATTCTTGGGAATTAATCGTTACTTCATTTGTTACCAGATTCGCACCTTCTTTCTCTCGTATAACCACTCGCAACACACCGTTAGCATCACAGCTACTGTTACCCATGTCGCTACCTCTCTGCTCGCGGGAGGGGGGGGGGGGGTGTGACGTTGCAAGCGCGACAGTATGTGACGTATGTAAGAAGGTGCACATGTTTTTTGTCTCTGTGAGAAGGAGAGACAATAAAGAGTGGGAAACTTATGAAGTGTAATGCCCACAGCTAAAAGCAACTGCGTGAGAACATATACTCGAATATCACGATATAGTCATTTTCTATATTGCACAGAGACAAACCCGCAATATATGGAGTACATAGATATATCGCCCAGCCCTAAATTGGACTAAGACGTCTCACTCTGTGCATTGCTCTCAGCACCTGAGCATGTTTATTCCACAGTAGACTTGCATGAACAAAGTGAGCCTCTTGTCAGTCATGCACAATCTTTGTTTCGACTACTTGCAATTTTCCTTCACACGTTTTCCTGTGTGCAGTAGTGTTAGCTACACTTACTTTAATGTGGGAGATGGAACTAGTCATTTTTATACAATGCTGAAGTACAGGCCCCCATATAGCTGCCCGGAATATGCCTGTTTATCCATCCATCCAACCATCCATCCATCCATCTTCCTCCGCTCATCCGAGGTTGGGTCGCGGGAGTAGCAGCCTAAGCAAGGAAGCCCAGACTTCCCTCTCCCCAGCCACTTCGTCTAGCTCTTCTCAGGGGATCCCGAGGCGTTCCCAGGCCAGCCGGGAGACACAGTCTTCCCAACGTGTCCTGGGTCTTCCCCGTGGCCTCCTACCGGTTGGACGTGCCCTAAACACCTGCCTCGGGAGGCGTTCGGGTGGCATTCTGACCAGATGCCCGAACCACCTCATCTGGCTCCTCTCGATGTGGACGAGCAGCGGCTTTACTTTGAGTTCCTCCCGGATAACAGAGCTTGTCACCCTATCTCTAAGGGAAAGCCCTGCCACACGGCGGAGGAAACTCATTTCGGCCGCTTGTACCCGTGATCTTATCCTTTCGGTCACAACCCAAAGCTCGTGACCATAGGTGAGGATGGGAACGTAGATCGACCGGTAAATTGAGAGCTTTGCCTTCCGGCTCAGCTCCTTCTTCACCACAACGGATCGGTACAACGTCCGCATTACTGAAGACGCCGCACCGATCCGCCTGTCGATCTCACGATCCACTCTTCCCCCACTCGTGAACAAGACTCCTAGGTACTTGAACTCCTCCACTTGGGGCAGGGTCTCCTCCCCAACCCGGAGATGGCACTCCACCCTTTTCCGGGAGAGAACCATGGACTCGGATTTGGAGGTGCTGATTCTCATTCCGGCCGCTTCACACTCGGCTGCTAACCGATCCAGTGAGTGCTGAAGATCCCTGCCAGATGAAGCCATCAAGACCACATCGTCTGCAAAAAGCAGAGACGTAATCCCGTGGCCACCAAACCGGAACCCTTCAACGCCTTGACTGCGCCTAGAAATTCTGTCCATAAAAGTTATGAACAGAATCGTTGACAAAGGGCTGCCTTGGCTGATTCCAACCCTAACTGGAAACGTGTCCGACTTACTGCCGGCAATGCGGACCAAGCTCTGACACTGATCGTACAGGAAGCGGAATGCCACAATAAGGCAGTCCGATACCCCATACTCTCTGAGCACTCCCCACAGGACTTCCCGAGGGACACGGTCGAATGCCTTCTCCAAGTCCACAAAGCACATATAGACTGGTTGGGCAAACTCCCATGCACTCTCAAAAACCTGCCAAGAGTATAGAGCTGGTCCACAGTTCCACGACCAGGACGAAAACCACACTGTCCCTCCTGAATCCGAGGTTCGACTATCCGGCGTAGCCTCCTCTCCAGTAAACCTGAATAAACCTTACCGGGAAGGCTGAGGAGTGTGATCCCACGATAGTGGGAACACACCCTCTGGTCCCCCTTCTTAAAGAGAGGGACCACCACCCCGGTCTGCCAATCCAGAGGTACCGCCCCCGATGTCCATGCAATGCTGCAGAGTCTTGTCAACCAAGACAGCCCCACAGCATCCAGAGCCTTGAGGAACTCCTGGCGGATCTCATCCGCCCCTGGGGCCTTGCCACCGAGGAGCTTTTTAACTACCTCAGCAACCTCAGCCCCAGAAATAGGAGAGTCCACCACAGATTCCCCAGACACTGCTTCCTCATAGGAATACGTGTTGGTGGGATTGAGGAGGTCTTCGAAGTATTCCTTCCACCTATCCACAAAATCCGCAGTTGAGGTCAGCAGAGCACCATCAGCACCATACACGGTGTTGACAGTGCACTGCTTCCCCTTCCTGCGGCCTAGAAATTCTGTCCATAAAAGTTATGAACAGAATCGTTGACAAAGGGCTGCCTTGGCTGATTCCAACCCTAACTGGAAACGTGTCCGACTTACTGCCGGCAATGCGGACCAAGCTCTGACACTGATCGTACAGGAGTGTGATCCCACGATAGTGGGAACACACCCTCTGGTCCCCCTTCTTAAAGAGAGGGACCACCACCCCGGTCTGCCAATCCAGAGGTACCGCCCCCGATGTCCATGCAATGCTGCAGAGTCTTGTCAACCAAGACAGCCCCACAGCATCCAGAGCCTTGAGGAACTCCTGGCGGATCTCATCCGCCCCTGGGGCCTTGCCACCGAGGAGCTTTTTAACTACCTCAGCAACCTCAGCCCCAGAAATAGGAGAGTCCACCACAGATTCCCCAGACACTGCTTCCTCATAGGAATACGTGTTGGTGGGATTGAGGAGGTCTTCGAAGTATTCCTTCCACCTATCCACAAAATCCGCAGTTGAGGTCAGCAGAGCACCATCAGCACCATACACGGTGTTGACAGTGCACTGCTTCCCCTTCCTGCGCCTAGAAATTCTGTCCATAAAAGTTATGAACAGAATCGTTGACAAAGGGCTGCCTTGGCTGATTCCAACCCTAACTGGAAACGTGTCCGACTTACTGCCGGCAATGCGGACCAAGCTCTGACACTGATCGTACAGGAAGCGGAATGCCACAATAAGGCAGTCCGATACCCCATACTCTCTGAGCACTCCCCACAGGACTTCCCGAGGGACACGGTCGAATGCCTTCTCCAAGTCCACAAAGCACATATAGACTGGTTGGGCAAACTCCCATGCACTCTCAAAAACCTGCCAAGAGTATAGAGCTGGTCCACAGTTCCACGACCAGGACGAAAACCACACTGTCCCTCCTGAATCCGAGGTTCGACTATCCGGCGTAGCCTCCTCTCCAGTAAACCTGAATAAACCTTACCGGGAAGGCTGAGGAGTGTGATCCCACGATAGTGGGAACACACCCTCTGGTCCCCCTTCTTAAAGAGAGGGACCACCACCCCGGTCTGCCAATCCAGAGGTACCGCCCCCGATGTCCATGCAATGCTGCAGAGTCTTGTCAACCAAGACAGCCCCACAGCATCCAGAGCCTTGAGGAACTCCTGGCGGATCTCATCCGCCCCTGGGGCCTTGCCACCGAGGAGCTTTTTAACTACCTCAGCAACCTCAGCCCCAGAAATAGGAGAGTCCACCACAGATTCCCCAGACACTGCTTCCTCATAGGAATACGTGTTGGTGGGATTGAGGAGGTCTTCGAAGTATTCCTTCCACCTATCCACAAAATCCGCAGTTGAGGTCAGCAGAGCACCATCAGCACCATACACGGTGTTGACAGTGCACTGCTTCCCCTTCCTGAGGGATGTATGCCTGTTTGGATTCTTTAATTTTGGGCCTTTTAGAATCAGCATGTTTCGTCCATTTGTGTCAAGGAGGTGAAATTAGGTCTGAAAACCTTTTGACAAGTTGACTTCATGTCATTAGAACTTTTCAAAGTGTAGAATACCATCCGCATGAAATAGAATATTCTACTTTGAAAGTATACTGGATTATTTATTTTGTGTTTATGCATTACTTCCTGTCCCACACGAGCAGATTTTAGCTCGATTGAACCGCCTTGTTGTGTTGACCACTAAATATAGAAGCCAGGCAGTGGAAACTGACTCATTGACTTGAAAACAAAAAAACGAAACTGGTCTGTCGTGGCGCTGTCGTTCCACATTCAGTGGAAATACCCGGTTACACTTACAAACGTTGCTACGCGAGATAAATGAAACCACGAAGCAACAGGAAATACACTTTCAACCCACAGCATTCGCGGTGAGCGAACTTGACCACAAGATGCAGAGACAACAATACGGAATACAGATTTACATTGACAACCTAATGTTTTCTTCAAGTTTATACATCAGTAACTGACATTAAAGTCACAGGGAGCGCTGGAGCCTATCTCAGCTGCACTTAAGTGGAAGGGAATTTATCGCAATATAGATTTTAGGCCATATTGCCCAGCCCTCGTAAAAAGTGGTCTTCTTTTCCTGTGAATAATGTAAAGAGCATCGTGTTTGTTTTCAGGCCAATTCATATAATTACTTGTTATTTTAAGTATATGTACTGTAAACTTACATGTTTGTAATTTTTGTGTCCTGCAGACGTCTGTGAAGAACAACTTCTGCCTGAAAAACAGGAGTGTAGCTTCAGGATGGTGAAGGAGGATCCATCAAAGAAGAAGATCAGGTGTCACGAACCCTCTGGTGCCTCCTTTTCCTCTTTGACACAGACTCCTCCCTGTAAAAAGGAAGAGGAAGACACACCGACGCCACACATTAAAGAGGAAGAGGAGGAACACAGTGTCAGGAGGGAGGGAGAGCATTTTGAAGGACTGATGGAGTTCCCAGTGACTGGTGTCCCTGTGAAGAGTGAAGGTGATGAGGTCAAAGGTGAAGGTGAGGAGAGGGGAGGGGCGGATCCTCCAAGCAGCAGCTCAACACAACACATGACAACAGAAGCTGATGGAGACCACTGTGGAGGATCACAAGCAGACAAGCTCTTAGCTCCACTATCAGATAGTGAGGACACAACGTCACACTCTCCTGACACTGACGATGAAGACTCTAAAGATGATAAGACATGTCACACTGACAACACTCACTTGACATGTTCTCTCTGTGACAAAACCTTTAAATACCATTGTCGTCTGAAAATACACATGAGAACACACACTGGAAAGAAACCTTTTTCTTGTTCAATCTGTAGCTTATCTTTTACAAGGAAGGAAAATATGAAAGAGCACACAAGAACACATAAAGTAGAAAAAACTTATGCGTGTCATGTGTGTGATTCGAGGTATATACGAAGTCAAGGTTTGAAAGAACACCTGAAAAGACACACTGGGGAAAACCTTCTTAAGTGTTTTGTGTGTAATTCAAGTTTTGTCCAAGGTGATCATTTGAAAAGACACATGAGAACACACACAGGAGAAAAACCTTTTACCTGTTCACTCTGTAGTAAAGGTTTTGCACAAAGTCAAAATTTGAAAGTACACATGAGAACACACACTGGTGAAAAGCCTTTTTCCTGTTCAAGCTGTGACTCATCTTTTACAAGGAATGAATATTTGAAAGTGCACATGAGAACACACACTGGTGAAAAACCCTTTTTCTGTTCAGAATGTGGTAAAGGTTTTACAAAAAAAAATGTGTTAAACGTACACATGCTAATACATACTGGAGAAAAACCTTTTACCTGTTCAGTATGTGGCAAAAGTTTTACACACTGTCAGAGTTTGAAAAAACACACACTTTTACACACTGGTGAAAAACCTTTTATCTGTTCAATCTGTAGTAAAAGTTTTGTACAGAGTAACAATTTGAAAGTACACATGAAAACACACACTGGTGAAAAACCTTTTTGCTGTTTAGTCTGTGGTAAAGGTTTTGCACAAAGTCAAAATTTAAAAAAGCACATAAGAACACACACTGGTGAAAAATCACATTCATGTTCAATCTGCAACATGAGCTTTTGTGAACGATCAACCCTTAGAACACACATGAGAAGACACCCAGAAGAGAAAGTGTTGAGTTGCAGTGTGTGTGGTGAACGATTCTCTTATAAGTACCAGTGTAAGAAACACAAGTGTGCTGGTGAGAACAGCAGCAGCAAATGAAACTGCAGGATTTGAAATAAACTGTCAAGACTTTAATTTTGACTTTCTAACATCAGCACATATAACATATGTGACTTTGTTGTTTGTGTAACAATGTTTTTAACATGCTTCTAAATTTATAGATTTGATATTTTATATTAGTGCTTTTTCAATCAAGTACATACATTAATATGCAACATTGTGTACTTTCATTAAAAATTGAACAGATCAATATGGCTGAAACGGTGAGAGTAAACAGTACAAGACATACAATAAACATTTTATGTGTATATTTATATATTCATCAGACAATTTTAGACTAATTCATAATACTGTTTTTATAGGTGCTTGAAATATTGAAGTGTGACAAATTTGTATTTCTAATTGTTAAACATCCCATAGATAAGCACCTTTATATGATATACATATTTACTGGTTCACATCTGAAACATCTTCTGCACCACTTCAGGAAGCATATTATTATTTACTTTATACATCATTTGAACAGTTGTCTTTTATACAATTTTAAAATGTGTGACTTTATTAATCATTTGTTGGGTCTCTATACCATTGTATCAATTATCTTTGTTACTCTCTTTTGTAATATGATGATTGTGTTGTGATTGTTTTATATGTATGCCCCCAGACCTTTATGCAATATTAAAGTGAGAGAAAATGGCTGAATTGTTTGTGGAAGAGTGGTTTTGTTTTTACAATCATACATTTCTGGATTAAAAAAAAAAATCCCCATCGTTGTGTTTTAAACGTTTTTAATGTTTTTTTCCCCTTTATAAACATCCCCAAAACAATGTCAATATCAATCACAGTTTTAAGTGTCAGGCAAAAGCCAATATTGTACATCATCCCACAGAGATTTAATTTGCATACATTCATAAAATAAACACTTTATTTTTTTCCCTATTACAGAACAATCAAGCATTGTCTACAATTGCAAAACAATATCTTAAAAAATATTTCAAATGGTCAATTCCAGTTTTTTTTTTTTTGTTTGTTTTTAAATGAACTCCTTTGCTTCTGGAAGTATGGAAACTTTCAAGTTATTCGTATTTTTTATTTGTTTGTTTTTTTCCAGATAAAATACAGTAATAAAGAAATTGTAAAGAATTGTCTTATTTCAGAGTTTCAAATCTCTAATATTGTGTCCATCCACCAAAAGCCCAGAAAGTTTAGAAAAGAGTTATGAAAAAGGTTAGCTGCTGTATTTAGAATATTTTGAACGGAAGCTTTTATATATTTTTTTAAATGTTTGTGTCTATTTGCAGGTCGCACTTAATGAAATATTCAAATAATAAAATACTTGTGTCAGTCAATAAGTGCATCAGCGACCAAATGCCTTTTTCAAACCATTGCTGTACAAAGATGGATTTGTTCCTTATTTTAATACAACAACAATTCCTTAGTAGAGTATTGTGTGTGAGGAAGTTGTGTTTGTAAATTAGATTCCAGTACAACAACACTTGCTGGTAGGGATGAGTACCATTCACTTTTCAACCAATATGGCACAGATTCTGGTACCCCGAAACTGATACCTGTTCTCAACGTTCCCACTTTTTGGTACTTTTCTGTGTGGTGATGATATTGTTTGTGATAATAAATCTCAATTTTTATTGCAACATTTAAAATGATACTGTTATGATAACTGTTGTCCTTTTCTTATATCTTGTTTAATTATTTTCAAATTATCATTTACAAGTAAGTTTATTTACGGTTGCAAGTCCAATACGCTAGAGGGCAGTAGTGTAAACTCATAGTGTTTCTTTTTTGTGCCCAAAAAAGTGTTAATGCTGTAAATATTGGATTTATTATGCACCAGCTGTTTGATTCTAACATTCATATTAGTCATAGTTTTAATTAACTCATTTGGTGGGGGGTTAATGTCATGAGAAATTGCTAATGCTAATCAGTAGCACGTCAACAGCAAAGCCAATGTATATTAGCATCAAGCTACCACAACTTTTGGAAAAGTAGAGCCTTACTTTACCTGCTATTATAGCGTTTTTTGAGTCCATTTCTTTGTTGGCCTTGACAACTGCAAAATTTACCTAAAGGTAGTTTGGCTCAGCCTGCTCTCAATGCTGCTGGAGTGATCGCCAAATGCCGAACAGAGGGCAAATCTTTCTCTTGTATTACCACTAGCAGCACTCCGTTAGCACAATAGCTAACGTTACCACGCTGTTACCTGTCTGCTTCGCGATAGCGTATGACATTGCACGCGCGACAGTATGTGACGTATGTAAGAAGGTGCGCTTGTTTTATGTCTCTGTGAGAAGGAGAGACAGGAAAGATTGAGAAGAGGATGAAGTGTAATGCCCGCAGCTAGCAGCAACTACGTGAGAAGGTATACTCAAATACTAACGATATAGTCATTTTCTATATTGCACAGAGGCAAACCCGTGATATATGAGTATATTCGATACATCGCCCAGCCCTAATTCTAACTCATAAATGTAAATAAAAGTCCACTTGCGATGGAGCCAATGGGAGGTCCTCTTTAACCATCCAAAAAACGTCAACAATACTCCATTTACATTCCGTGGCTTGAATATCGACCAAGTATTAGTTGATTTGAGTTTGAGTTTATTTGGAACCTTGTCACGCGTACGGTGCACTTGCTGCGCAGAGTTGCCACCTCTTGGATGCACGTAGACCAGACAGGCAGGAGTGCAGGTAAGAACTTGATTTTAATACAACAATAAAAAGAACACTGACACAAAATGGACGAATAAAGCGCGTGCCTACGCACGGGAAGGTAAAGTTAAAACATAGCAGGAGACAAAAGTACAAACAAAAGACGTGCCGAGCGCACGCAAAGCTAAGGTGGAACTTAGCACAAAGGAATCTCTAAAGCATGGGAACTTACGTGACTGTTGCATTTAGCAAACAATGAGCCGAGGACGAACTAAATAATCAGGTGGGCTTAAATACACAAGTAATAATCAGAAACAGGAGTGTGACAGGAGCCCGTGAGGAGGAGCACATAACGTTGCCATAGTGACTAAAACAAACGAGAAAGTGCTCAAACACAAGGAATCGGCCGAGTCCAGAACTAAACATGAACAAAGACATAAACAGCAAAACAATAAACGATCCGCACTGCAGATCGTGACAACCTGCAAGCATACAAAATGATACATCACCATTTCCAGTTTGTCTTTTCAACATGTTGTAAAAGGAGTAGGAAGAAGCATGGCTTATTTAATCATTCCCCATTTCTTTTACATAACAGTTTCTAAAACTATTGTTCACTTCCAGTTCGCAATTTATTCACAATATACTCCATAAGTAATCACATTGCAAATAAATAATACTTAGTGAAGTAAGTTACATTTCTTATGGTGAGATGAGTAAGAG
Source organism: Nerophis ophidion (assembly GCF_033978795.1). Lineage (NCBI taxonomy): Eukaryota > Metazoa > Chordata > Actinopteri > Syngnathiformes > Syngnathidae > Nerophis > Nerophis ophidion. Next base: position 16,162,632 of record NC_084638.1, read on the forward strand.
CATCTACAAAATGAATGGATGGATGAAATTAATTCAGAATGTTCATCATGGTTCTTCTTCTTTCTACTTTGTAAACACTTTAAGTTTTAGTACATTTTTTGTTTGCTTTGCTTAATCCATTCCATCATTTAATTCCACATCCTGATATACTGAAGGTCTGAAGTGTTGTACGTGCGTACAAATGTTTTAAATTACATTTTTCTCGAAGATTATATTTCTCCTCTTTTTTTTTGAGAGGAATTGTTCTATATTCTTGCCTAGCAGGTGATGGTTTGCTTTGTGAATAATTTTAGCTGTTTGCAAATTCCCTATGCCGTGGAATTTCAGTGATTTTGATTCAATAAATAAATCCATCTTAGTGCCATTGCAAATATAAGCTTTGGCTTCAGCCTATTCCTTTTTCCGTTATTCTCTTTCTTTTTTGTGTGTGTGTAAATGTGTATGATTGGGAAATATGTATAATCTTTACTGTTAAAATGATGGTAGATAATATGACGGAAATAAACTTATTTCATTCAAAAAAACATATGGGACACAGGTTGTCTTACATCAGCACCGGAAGTGGTAAAATCAGCTGCTCACCTAATGGGGACAGCAATCTAAGGGTTACTGGTAGGGATGATGTTTGATAAGAAATTATTGAGTTCGAGCCCATTATTGAATCCTCTTATCGAACCGATTCCTTATCGATTCTCTTATGGAATCCATATAGGTTGTGGTATATGGAAAAAAACACACAATATTTGCTTTAACAAAAGCCTATTTTATTTTATAATAAAAAATAAATAAATATTGACGATCCGTACGATCAGTGTCAGAGCTTGGTCCGCATTGCCGGCAGTAAGTCGGACAAGTTTCCAGTGAAGGTTGGACTCCGCCATGGCTGCCCTTTGTCACCTATTCTGTTCATAACTTATGGACAGAATTTCTAGGCGCAGTCAAGGCGTTGAGGGGTTCCGGTTTGGTGGTCGCGGGATTAGGTCTCTGCTTTTTGCAGATGATGTGGTCCTGACGGCTTCATCTGGCCGGGATCTTCAGCTCTCACTGGATCGGTTCGCAGCCGAGTGTGAAGCGACCGGAATGAGAATCAGCACCTCCAAGTCCGAGTCCATGGTTCTCGCTCGGAAAAGGGTGCAATGCCATCTCCGGGTTGGAGAGGAGACACTGCCCCAATTGGAGGAGTTCAAGTACTTAGGAGTCTTGTTCACAAGTGAGGGAAGAGTGGATCGTGAGATCGACAGGTGGATCGGTGCGGCGTCTTCAGTAATGCGGACGCTGTATCGATCCGTTGTGGTGAAGAAGGAGCTGAGTTGTAAGGCAAAGCTCTCAATTTACCGGTCGATCTACGTTCCCATCCTCACCTATGGTCATGAGCTTTGGGTCATGGCCGAAAGGATAAGATCACGGGTACAAGCGACCGAAATGAGTTTTCTCCGCCGGGTGGCGGCGCTCTCCCTTAGAGATAGGGTAAGAAGCTCTGCCATCCGGGAGGAGCTCAAAGTAAAGCCGCTGCTTCTCCGCATCGAGAGAAGCCAGATGCGGTGGTTCGGGCATTTGGTCAGGATGCCACCCGAACGCTTTCCTAGGGAGGCGTTTAGGGCATATCCAACCGGGAGGAGGCCACAGGGAAGACACAGGACAAGTTGGGAAGACTATGTCTCCCGGCTGGCCTGGGAACGCCTCGGGATCCCCCGGGAAGAGCTGGACGAAGTGGCTGGGGAGAGGAAAGTCTGGGCTTCCCTGCTTAGGCTGCTGCCCCGCGACCCGACCTCAGATAAGCGGAAGAAGATGGATGGATGGATGGATATTGACTGTTGTAACCCCCCTAAAACAATACAATTAATACATATTGACTAATGTTACCCAAAGTATATTAAGTGTGATTTTTCAGATAAACAATTATATACAGTAACACAAAAACAACCCGTCTCTGTGATCACTATAAGTGTATAAATAATAATATAGTGTTAAATAAAATCAGTCCCTTTGTTACGTTTGCGCGGCATCGTGGATGCGCGGGGAGTGTCGCCTCTCGATGCGCAGGATCACAGCAGGCAGGAATGAAGGTATGAACAGCCTTTTAATATGAAGTTACAAAAGAACACTGGTACAAAAGAGCAAATCAAAGGCGTGTCTGAGCACAGAAAACTAAATGCTAATATACACAGAAGACAGAGTTCGAAGTCCATAAAGCGCGAGCCAAGCGCGCGGAGGCAAGCTACATTTAGCAAGCAGAAAAATAATCAGAGACCACTCACGTAACGGTTGCAGGTGCAAACAAACTGGCGAGAGCGAACTAGGTAGCAGAGGGGCTTAAATACAGAAAACATAATTACAAACCGGTGTGTGAATGAGCCATGCAGGAGGAGCAAATAAGTTGTCATGGTGATGAATGTAAATAAGGAAGTGCGCTAACAAACGGGATCGGTAGAGTCCAAAACATGATCAAAACCTAGTAGGACAATACAAAAAAGACAAACATGCTAGAGATGTGTGATCCGGAAGCCGGATCACAACATTACCCCCCCCTTAAGGGGCAGATCCCAGATGCCCCCAAAAAACTGCAATAAAGAGAACCCCCTCCCAAAACCAGAAAGTTCACAAACGAAGGGAGGGCGGAGGGAGTCCACGGTGGAGGGTCGCCAGATCGCATGTCCCCGAATCCACCGAGGACACATCATGTGGCGGCGGCGGGTGGAACGCTGCTGCCGAAAAAGTTTTGGCGGGCGACCTCGAAAAGGCCACATTAGTGGCCGCCTCGCAGGATGAGGTGCCCGGCGAGGCGGACGACCCGGGCACGGCCACATCCGTGGCCGACATGGAGGAGGGAGTATCTGGCGAGGAGGATGACCTCGCAGAGGCCACGCCCGTGGTCGACGTGGTGGACGACGCCTCAGCACCGAAATCCCAGCAGGCTTGGAAGCAGCAGACGAGGGTGCGGGGACTGCAGCCAAAGCAGGCCCGAGTGCTGCAGCCGAAGAAGGCGTCGGAGGCGGCCTGGGAGCCGCAGGAGTCGTCGGAGGCGGCCTGGGAGCCGCAGGAGTCGTCGGAGGCGGCCTGGGAGCCGCAGGAGTCGTCGGAGGCGGCCTGGGAGCCGCAGGAGTCGTCGGAGGCGGCCTGGGAGCCGCAGGAGTCGTCGGAGGCGCTGGTGTGGGCTCCAGCCCCGTCGTCGGCGCTGGTGTGGGCTCCAGCCCCGTCGTCGGCGCTGGTGTGGGCTCCAGCCCCGTCGTCGGCGCTGGTGTGGGCTCCAGCCCCGTCGTCGGCGCTGGTGTGGGCTCCAGCCCCGTCGTCGGCGCTGGTGTGGGCTCCAGCCCCGTCGTCGACGCTGGTGTGGGCTCCAGCCCCGTCGTCGACGCTGGTGTGGGCTCCAGCCCCGTCGTCGACGCTGGTGTGGGCTCCAGCCCCGTCGTCGGCGGTGCTTGGCGGCGCGGAGCTGGCACCGGTGCTTGGCGGCGCGGAGCTGGCACCGGTGCTTGGCGGCGCGGAGCTGGCACCGGTGCTTGGCGGCGCGGAGCTGGCACCGGTACCTGTCGTGGTGCTGGTACCGGAGTGGGCTCCAGCTTAGGAACTGGTGCTGGCGTGAGAACCAGTTTAGAGTCTGAAACTGGTGTGAAAACCAGGTCAGAGTCATGTGCTGGTGTGAGAACCAGACTGGGAGCAGGTGTCGGCTTCAGCCGAGGAGCAGGTGTCGGCTTCAGCCGAGGAGCAGGTGTCGGCTTCAGCCGAGGAGCAGGTGTCGGCTTCAGCCGAGGAGCAGGTGTCGGCTTCAGCCGAGGAGCAGGTGTCGGCTTCAGCCGAGGAGCAGGCACAGGGGTCTGCCGAGGAGAACTAGGGGACTGGCTGTGAGCAGGACTAGGACTATGATGAGTGATAAGACAAACACTAGGACTCGGGCAAGGACTTGAGAGAGGACCAGGACTTACAATCACACTAGTGCTTTGAGAAGGGCTTGGGCAACGACCAGGACTTACAGTCATACCAGGGCTTGGGCAAGAACTAGGACAAACGGTCAAACTAGGGCTTGGGCAAGGACTGGGACTAACAATCAAACTGGTGCTCGGGCAAGGACTAGGACAAAGACTAGGACTTACAGTAACACTGGGGCTCGGACAAGAACTTGGGTAAGGACTAGGGTTCGGACTAAGACCACGAGGGGAATCAGTACTAATATTACAAAGGCAAGAAACAAGACTCGGGACCGGACTCGAAACAGGACTCGGACTACGGATCAGTCTACGAGTGGAACTAGGACTACGACGACTACGAGAAAGACTAGGACTACAACTAGAATCAGAACGGAAACTCGGACCAGGACTTGGACTACGACTCAGTCTACATGTCGGTCTACGAGTAGGACTAGAGCATGGGCTACGAAGAAGGCTGGGACTCGAACTCTGAGAGAGATTGTGACTAAAACTAGAACTAGGGCACGGACGGAACACAGGTGGAGGAGGTCTAAGAGGGCGTGACTTGACCGGGGAGAACACCGGTGGAGGAGGTCTAGGAGGCCGTAGTGGCTTAACAGGTTTAACAGGGGTGAACACCGGTGGTGGAGGTCTAGGAGGCTTAGTAGTAATACTGGCCCTCCCCTCAAGACCCGGATTCCAGACGGGGCCCAGTTGGACAGAGGCTGACCGTAAGGGCGGGCGGTGGGAGGTTTGGAGGAGGGCAGGCTCCTCCCCTCTAAAATGTTCAAAATCCTCACTAAATGAGGTGGAAAAAGGCACGGATTCAGGCGGAGAACGAGACTTGAGAGGGGGGGAAGCGGGTATGGGGGGTGAAGACTGACTAGAGTCATAGTAGTGGCGGAAAATGTCCTGGTAATAATTAATTATATTATTAAAGTCATTGTTGGGGGTGTGACTGGGCTTGGATGTGCTACAATTATCCTTGAAAATTTTCTTATATAAAATTAGGTCCTTGGGTGGAATGGGAGAAAGTTCATCTTCAAAAAACTCCTCGTCACTAAGGTCAAAAAAATGTGCAGAGGAATCCACTAAGGTGTTAACGGTGACGTCATAGGGGGGCGTGAACGGAGTGACGTCACTGTGAGTGACAGGGAAGGCGGAAGATGGTGGGATGCTAATGGGAATAGCAACATGGTGACTGGGAACGGGAGAAGTGAACAAAGTACCAACCCGTAGAGAAGAGTCCTGGGTTGGAGCGGAGGAGTACTTGGTCGGGTATGCTGCTTGTCGGGAACGGTGTCCTGGAGGATCCAGCGCGAGGTGACGCGTTTCTGCTCGCCAGTTTCTGTTACGTTTGCGCGGCATCGTGGATGCGCGGGGAGTGTCGCCTCTCGATGCGCAGGATCACAGCAGGCAGGAATGAAGGTATGAACAGCCTTTTAATATGAAGTTACAAAAGAACACTGGTACAAAAGAGCAAATCAAAGGCGTGTCTGAGCACAGAAAACTAAATGCTAATATACACAGAAGACAGAGTTCGAAGTCCATAAAGCGCGAGCCAAGCGCGCGGAGGCAAGCTACATTTAGCAAGCAGAAAAATAATCAGAGACCACTCACGTAACGGTTGCAGGTGCAAACAAACTGGCGAGAGCGAACTAGGTAGCAGAGGGGCTTAAATACAGAAAACATAATTACAAACCGGTGTGTGAATGAGCCATGCAGGAGGAGCAAATAAGTTGTCATGGTGATGAATGTAAATAAGGAAGTGCGCTAACAAACGGGATCGGTAGAGTCCAAAACATGATCAAAACCTAGTAGGACAATACAAAAAAAGACAAACATGCTAGAGATGTGTGATCCGGAAGCCGGATCACAACACCCTTGGGCACAAAACTGAAAATAATATAGCTCTCCAAAAAGTGCACTTCTGCTGCTATTGGAACATCCTTCTGGGGTCCATCAGTGTGGCCTCCTCCAGGAATGACTGCACGTCCTTGTCCTGGAGGGAAAATGAGGGACAGACACAGCATAGAATTAGGGGGGGAATTAACTGAATGTGAAGACTAGGGTGTCTGTTATTAAATCTTTATCATTAGTATGTGGAATTAAAGGATGGAATGGATTAAGTAATGAAGTTAAACATTGCACTGATATGATCCAGTTTAAGAGGTTGTTCAATATAATAGTGCTTACAAAGTACAAAGAAGAATTATGAGAAATACTTTCAACTTTATTGAAAATAAGATATTCTTCATCTCAGTATATTAATAATGACTGAATTAATTAATTACATATTACAAAACTGTTGTATATACTAATTAACAGATGTTTTTTAATTATAAAATGATGTATACATGTGTAAACGCTCTGAAGTGGGAAAGGGGTAGGATTAAATAAGCTTTACTTCTTTCTACTCCTTTGCGGACATGATGTAATGTGAAATGATATGAAACTGTGATGTGTTATGCTGTAAGTGTGTTCATGTACGGAATAAACTAAAGAATGAAAGAAAGCACTAGTTTATTAGACAGACCTGCAAACTCTGGAGGGGTGTAGTCTACAAGATACTGTTAACGTTATCAGACACATACAAAAAGGCCAACGTTAGCATTACCGTTAGCCAGTGACTATGCTTAGGTAACGTTAGTCTAGCTAACATAACTGCAGTCCTGGTTGACATAAGAGGCAACCTTATTTTAGCCTAAATTAAATGATAAATGGTTGTAGTTGTATAGCGCTTTTATACCCCTTTTTAAGGAGCCCAAAGCGCTTTGACAGTATTTTCACTTTCACCCAATCACACACACATTCACACACTCAAGGCTACAAGTGAGCGAATATGGAAATTTACCGGCAACAGTTAACGTTAGTTACTCACCGGCACTATCACTGGGACTGGGGCTGCAGAGGAAGAAGGGCATGTTTCGTCATCTGTCGCTGCTTCTCCACGTGTCAAAGACACGCCACGGTTCTCGAATGTTCAGGTTATATGCGGCCTGAACATGTTTCAACATGCTCGTTGTACTTCCCCCTTACATGAGAGCGAAGCTTGGCAATAATTGCATATTGCCGATTCCTCGTCATATTTTTTTGTAAAATGGAGCAGTGTCTTGAGGCATTTTTTCCGGTCCATTATTTTTGCTGCTTTCTGTATCTGAGCTACGTCCTTTCCTGTGATGTCCCACAAGGCATTTCCTGTGGGACTGGATTCATTCCCAGGGATTCAAATAAACAACCAACTCTTTTTCTTTACTATCGTGGCCTCGATAACGGGAACCGTTCCCAAAAAGGGATTCGAGTCCATGGAATCGGTTCTTTTCTTATTGAACAACCGGGAGAACCGGTTTCGAACATCATCCCTACACACGATTGCAATTGATTGGAATCAAGTCTGAATGCCATTAAAACAGTTAGCGCCATCCTTGCACGCTACACCGCTACAACACAGATGACGGAGAGAAGACGCTGTCGAAGGTGAGCCACTTAAATAAGACCGGCCACAAAACGGCGCTTCCTGAAGTGGTTTAGAAAAAACATGATAATATTACCCCTTTAATGCGCCTTATATTTCGGTGCGCTTTTTAATGAAAAAAACCTGAGTAGACCCGCTCATCAGCAGTGTGCCTTATATTCCGGTGTGCCCTATAGTCTGGAAAACACAGTACCTTGAAATACATTTCTCTTCAACTTTCTTTCCTTAGTTTTGCCAAAAAGAAGACGAGAAGAACACACACACACACACACGCGCACACACACAGCCTTATCGACAATAAAAAAAATTTTTTTTGGTCATTACCAGCTCCATCACAAAACTTCTTTAAGGTTTATGAACGGAGGGTCTTTGATTTTGTCTGGGACGGCAAACCAGAAAAGATTAAAAGAAAGGTTTTGTACAATGAGTATGAATATGGGGGCCTAAAACTTCTCAACCTCGAAGCTATGTGTCTCTCTTTAAAAGCATCAATTGTTCCAAAGATGTACTTAAATACTGAGTGGTACACAAGTGTCCTGTTGGACAGAAAACATGTAATGTATCAAAGAAAATTGTATCCTTTTTTACAAGTGATCCCCTCCTATTATTCTTATGTAGAGAATCTGCTGGGAAACATGGAGGGGTTCATAAAGGAAACAATCCACTCATGGTGGTGTTTTCAATTTCATGTGCCAAAAAAAAGAGATGATATTTTGCAGCAGATAATATGGATGAACTCTAATATTTTAATAGATGGAAAGCCTTTCTTTTGGAAAAATATGTTTGAAAGAGGAATAATTTTTGTCAATGATATGATCAATGAGAATGGTAAAATTATGAAGTATGATGAATTTAGAACTATGTATGGTGATGCTTGTTCAAGCTTTTCTTTTAATCAACTAACTGGAGTAATTAGGAAAAGATGGAAACAAATAATTAATTATGGAACTACTAAATTACTAGTTTGTAAACCTCTAATAAGAAATTCTAGTTGGCAAAAAGGAACTAAAATTAATAAAAAAATATATAATTTTTATTTAATAAAGAAATCTTTGAAGGCTGTCCCATATAACACATATGGAAAATGGGAGGACTTTTTTGACTGCCCGTTGCCGTGGGATGCCATATTCAAACTAATCTACAAAACTACTATCGATGTGCAAAACCGTTATTTTCAAATTAAAATTATTTATAACTTCTTACCAACGGGGAAAATGTTAAAACTATGGAATATGACTGAGTCAGATGATTGCCGCTTTTGCTGTCAGGAATCTGAATCCACCCTGCATTTGTTTTGGTATTGTCATATTGTGTCTTCCTTTTGGGTGGAAGTTGAAAAAACGTGTTCAAGGATTGGTTTGTTTATGAAGCTTGATATAGTTTCTGTTATTTTAGGAGAGTTTATTGACAAGCATGACTTAGTTAATTTAATTATAGTACTTGGTAAAAGGTTTATTTTTAAGGCCAAAAATAGATATTCACTTAGTATTACTTTCTTTAAAACATTTATTCAGTATTTTTTAACTTTAGAAAGATACATGATTGACAACGATAATGATGCCAAAAAACATGAAAAAAGATGGGAAATCCTTAAAGGCTTATTATGAAAATGTAATAATGTTTATAGATATGCAACAACAGCAACATATATGCTATCTGTTGTTGTGTTCCCTTTTTTTGAGTGTACAAAATGAAGGTGTGTGTTGAATCTGACTTGGACATAATATGGACTATACATAAATGCTTTTTATGAAAATGTAATTTTGTTTACAACTTATATGCAATCTGTTGTTTCCCTAATTTTTGTTGTTGTACATGGATGAGGGTGTGTGTTGCTGAGGCCCACTTTGACATTGTCTGGACTGGACCTGGTTTTAAAAACCTTTTAGACAAGTCTAATTCCATTAACAACCTGGTCTGATGAAGATAAGGTTATTTTATTTTTATTTTTTTAATAAAATAAAATGAGATTAAAAAAAGGAAAACAATGACATTTTTTTTGGATAAAAAAGAAAGTAAAATCATATAAAACAATTACATAAAAAATAGTAATTAATGATAGTGTTAGTGGACCGGCGACACACACAATCATGTGTGTTTCAGGGACTATGTCCCTTGCAGACTGTGTTATATATGTTGTGGGAACCAGCATTTTGGTAGCAGAAAGAAACAACCCTTTTTTGTGTGAGTGGGTGTGGCTGGGTGTGAACGGGGGAGGGAGGGGTTTTCTTTGGGGGGTTGATGCACTGATGGAAAGTGTATTTTGTGTGTTTTTGTGTTGATTTAATAAATAAAAATAAAAAAAAAATTAAAACAAAGTCCTGACGATTTGAGGAAAAATGTCACATTTGAGTCGTCCACACCGGAGAATAACTAAAGATTGTTGAACAAAAAATTATAGAACTGAAAAGGTTTTGCAACAAAGATCACAAAAAACAAGATTTGGAAAATGATATAGATCCAGATACAAATGTTTTCTCCCTCATCACTAATAATAGTTTTTATTACACAGATGAACAATATAATTAAATATAATAATACAGTAGAAACAGATTACAATGATTTGTAAATACTTTTCAACTTATATCAAATTGAATAGACTGCAAAGACAATATATTTAATGTTCGAACTGAGAAACTTATTTTTTTGGGGAAATAATCATTAACTTAGAATTTAATGGCAGCAACACATTGCAAAAAAAGATGTCACATGAGCATGTTTACCACTGTGTTACATGGCTTTTCCTTTTAACAACACTCAGTAAATGTTTGGGAACTGAGGAGGCCAGATTTTGAAGCTTTTGAAGTGGAATTCTTTCCCATTCTTGCTTGATGTACAGCTTAAGTTATTCAACAGTCCGGGGTTTCTGTTGTGGTATTTTAGGCTTTATATTGCACCACACATTTTCAATGGGAGACAGGTCTGGACTACAGGCAGGTCAGTCTAGTACCCGCACTCTTTTACTATGAAGCCACGCTATTGTAACACGTGGCTTGGCATCGTCTTGCTGAAATAAGCAGGGGCGTCCATAATAACGTTGCTTGGATGACAACATATGTTGCTCAAAAACCTGTATGTACCTTTCAGCATTAATGGTGCCTTCACAGATGTGAAAGTTACCCATGCCTTGGGCACTAACACACCCCCATACCATCACAGATTCTGGCTTTTGAACTTTGCCTAGAACAATCCGGATGGTTCTTAACCTCTTTGGTCCGAAGGATACAACGTCCACAGTTCCCAAAAAAAAATTGAAACGTGGACTCGTCAGACCACAAAACACTTTTCCACTTTGCATTAGTCCATCTTAGATGAGCTCGGGCCCAGCGAAACCGCCGGCGTTTCTGGGTGTTGTTGATGAATGGCTTTGGCTTTGCATAGTAGAGTATTAACTTGCACTTGCATATTTAGCGACCAACTGTAGTTACTGACAGTGGATTTCTGAAGTGTTCCTGAGCCCTTGTGGTGATATCCTTTACACACTGATGTCGCTTTTTGATGCAGTACCGCCTGAGGGATTGGAGGCCCGTAATATCATATTTTACGTGCAGGAATTTCTCCAGGTTCTCTGAACCTTTTGATGATATTACGGACTGCAGATTTTGAAATCCCTAAATTCCTTGCAATAGCTTGATGAGAAAGGTTGTTCTTAAAGTATTCGATAATTCGCTCACATATTTTTTCACAGTGGTGACCCTCGCCCCATCCTTGTTTGTGAATGACTGAGCTTTTCATCTGTGGGATGTTCCAAAAAAGTGTTTGATGAGCATTCCTCAACCATATCGGTCTTTTTTGCCACTCGTGCCAGATTTTTTGAAACATGTTGCAGGCATCATATTCCAAATGAGCTACTATTTGCAAAAAATAACGTTTTTCTGTTCGAACCTTAAGTATCTTGTCTTTGCAGTCTATTCAATTAAATATAGGTTGAACAGGATTTTCAAATCATTGTATTCTGTTTTTATTTACGATTTGTGCCAACTTCACTTGTCTTGGGTTTTGTAGTGTAGTGGAAAATTTCTGTCCTAGTGTTACCTTCAGACTAAATGCATTGGGAAGGACACGACATGAGAGGACAAGTCACCCTGACCAAGTTGGTGGGGTGACACGACATAAGAGGTCAAGTCACCCTGAACATTGGACAGTTACATAAGTTGTTATGATAGAAATCAGGTCATCATGGAACGTACAAATAAGAAGGGAAGACCAAGTCTGGTGTGTTCTCCTACTTACTTCCTTCACGAGAGGCACCATCTTTCGTCTCCGGAGCCACTGTCTGTTTTCATATCGATTCAATCCAACTTTGTACTATCTGATTATGAGTAATTACGACTGTTGTAACAAACTCTCTATTGCTTCTGTTTAAGATTCAGACTTTTCGACTACATAAAATTGGCTACCACGAGCGGGATGAGGCCCCGGGTGAAATCCCCGAACTTTCTACCACATAAAATTGGCGTCACGGTTAAAAATTCCTCTATGACCTTTATTTCCATGAGCGATCGCTTTTTCCAGCCTGCAGAATTGATAACCGAACACCTTGATTATACACATCTTTGTGAACATATTTTGACAATATATACAGGACTGTCTCAGAAAATTAGAATATTGTGATAAAGTCCTTTATTTTCTGTAATGATGTAATGTCATACATTCAGGATTCATTACACATCAACTGAAATATTGCAAGCCTTTTATTATTTTAATATTGCTGATTATGGCATACAGCTTAAGAAAACTCAAAAATTCCATCTCAAAAAATTTGAATATTTCCTCAGACCAAGTAAAAAAGCTGTATGCCATAATCAGCAATATTAAAATAATAATAGGCTTGCAATGTTTCAGTTGATGTGTAATGAATCCAGAATGTATGACATTTTCATGATTTTAGGTGCATTACAGAAAATAAAGGACTTTATCGCAATATTCTAATTTTCTGAGACAGTCCTGTGTGTATATATATATATATATATATATATATATATATATATATATATATATTCTGTATATATATATATAGAAAACAAACAATCTGTTATTAAAATACATTTAGACTTTATGTGTGTGAGCTTGTTGCAGAATTCTTTTTACAGCATTTGCAATGAATGTAGTCACCAATATTGTTATTATGCGATTGATTTTGAACAAAAACTGATTTTCATATGAGTCCATTATTGATTGGTGCTCGTGTAGACCTCTTGTTGGTGCCTCGGGCTGGTGGCCTGCTGACACCTCGTTGGGCTTTTGGCTGCCTTGGTGGAGAAGGAGATCCACTGAAACAGTCTGGCTCTGTCTCTCTCTGATGTGTGTGGCTCAGTTCATTGGGCAGACTGTCCAGTGGCATGTGCGCGCTGGCCGCTCTGGGGAAGGCTGAGGGAGAGTTGGAGCTGTTGGTGCTCAAGTCCAGGTCCTCGGCTTGTTTCAAGGCCTCCTCGCCGCTTGGCACTCCCGACACCTCCTTCCACAGCTGCTGGAGGTCCGACGGACACATCGTGGCTGGCAACCTTAGTCGTTCTCGTCATCGCTTTGCAAGGTGATTTCTCTTCTCTGAGGTTCCTGTCAATCATGTCTCTGGAACAGGTCTGGGATCCTATTTTGACCCTGACCCTCTGGAGTGGCGGGCTGTGATCCTCGAATCTGCACAGAGGAACTGACACACAAATTCTGCATCTTTTTTTATAAATACGTTTTTGGTCTCACGCTGATTCCTCCTTCCGAGGGAGCTGCTGGTCCTGGGAAGGGCCGATCTGCGTGCACCTCACAGGGTGAAAAATTTGATGGCGCAAAAACAGTTGTATTCAGGGACATTCAAATGGTCATTAACGCTAATGGCAACATGTCAGTCCAATTAAATTTGGTCTGTGCCCAGTTTTTTAGCCAATTTATTTTGATGTTCTGGTTCCTCCTTTCAACTATACCTTTGGACTGAGGATGATAATCTATGTTCTAGTCCGAGAGCCTTTTCGACCAAGGCTAAGTGAGTTTTTATTTTTAAATACTTGCCGTTGTTTGACCTAATCTTTTTGGGAAAACCATGTCGGGGTATTAGATCATTTACATTTAATTACTGAATTGGCATCCTTCTTTGAGGTTGCGATTGATTCCGCTAACCACTGTAATTATCAATGAAAGAAAAACCTTGATGCGCTCAAACTTGACACAATCCAAATTCACCTCCTCCATCCTCTGTGCCTGAAAAAGGGACAGTGTTAGTAGCCCTAACTCAATATACAATTCGACCACACCTTACCCACATCATAGATAGATAGATAGATAGATAGTACTTTATTGATTCCTTCAGGAGAGTTCCTTCAGGAAAATTAAAATTCCAGCAGCAGTGTACAGAATTGAGATCAATTTAGATAAAATTAAAAAGTAAATAATGGGGGTTTAAATGGAAACAAAATAGAGAAATATTAGAATAGGAATAAAAAAATAAAAAGCAACAATGGGAATAAAAATATAACAGTAAAATAAGAATATAACAAGACAAAGTAGGCAATAGTGACCATGTTATGAAAACGTATTGCACTGTTATTGTTTTGCATCCCCTGTCATCCTTGTACCCCCCGCCCCCCGCCCCAGAGAGGAGTTGTACAGTCTAATGGCGTGTGGGAAAAAGGAGTTTTTGAGTCTATTAGTCCTGCACTTGGGATAAAGCAGTCTAGCACTGAACAGGCTTCTCTGGCTACTGATAACGCTATGCAGAGGGTGACTGGCATCATCCAGGATGCTCACTAGTTTGTCCACAGTCCTCTTCTCTGCCACCGTCACCAGTGAGTCCAGTTTCATTCCGATTGTAGAACCGGCCCGCCTGATCAGTTTCTCAAGTCTGGAGCTGTCCTTCTTAGATGTACTGCCCCCCCAGCACACTACCATGTAGAACAGAACACTGGCAACCACAGACTGGTAGTACATCCACAGGAGTTTTTTTTACAAATGTTGAAGGAGTGCAGTCTCCTGAGGAAGTACAGCCTGCTCTGTCCTTTCTTGTACTGGTGGTCCGTGTTAACAGTCCAGTCCAGCTTATTGTCCACCCAAACCCCGAGGTACTTAAATGAGTCCACGGTCTGTACCTCAACTCCCTCGATCACAATAGGTTGTGACCGTGGACTCGACCTCCCAAAGTCAATGGCCAGCTCCTTGGTCTTTGATGGATTGAGCTGCAGGAGGTTCGTGTGGCACCAGACAACAAAGTCCCTCACCAGATTCCGAAACTCCTCCTCTCTGCCGTCCCTGATGCACCCGACGATGGCTGTGTCATCCGCGTACTTCTGGATGTGACACAGCTCTGAGTTGTAGCAGAAGTCAGCGGTGTACAGGGTGAAGGGAAGAGGGGCCAGCACCGTTCCCTGCGGTGCTCCGGTGCTGCTGATCACAGTGTCAGACGTGATGTCCTTCAGTCTGACGTACTGTGGCCTGTCGGTGAGGTAGTTCAAAATTCAGGCAACCAGGCAGGGGTCCACTCTCATTTTGTAGAGCTTGTCCTGAAGGAGGCGGGGCTGGATGGTATTAAAGGCACTCGAGAAGTCCAGGAACAGGATCCTCACAGTGCCATTCCCCTTATCCAGGTGTGAGTGGGCTCGATGCAGCAGGTAAAGGATAGCATCCTCCACACCAAAGCCTGCCTGGTACGCAAACTGCAGGCTGTCCTGGGCATGTTGCACCTGTGGTCTGAGGAGGCTGAGAAAGAGCCGCTCCAATGTCTTCATTAGATGAGAGGTGAGCGCCACTGGTCTGTAGTCGTTCAGCTCACTGGGGCAGTTCTTTTTGGGAACTGGAACGATGCATGACGTCTTCCAGAGGGTGGGCACTCTTCCCAGCTGCAGGCTGAGGTTGAAGATCCTTTGAAGTGGTTCACCCAGTTCTGCAGCACATGTCTTCAGGAGTCGGGGGCACAGCTTGTCTGGGCCTGCTGCTTTCCTTGGCTGTGGCTTCCTCAGTTGACCTCTGACCTGGTCCACAGAGATGACTAATGTCTGCGTAGAGGTGGTGGAGGGGGGTGCTGCCATGGCTGGGGGGGAGGTGCGTTGAGGGGAGCAGAAGAGGGGGTGGCTGTTATTGGGTGTGGGGGATGGAGAGGACACGGGCTGGTTAAACCGGTTGAAGAAGTTATTCATCTCATTGGCCCTCTCTATTGTCCCCACAACATCTCTGGTCTTTGTCTTGTGGCCTGTGATGGTTTTCACACCTTCCCAGACCTCCCTCATGTTGTTCTGCTGCAGCTTCTGCTCCAGCTTCTTCCTGTAGCTGTCCTTAGCCTCCCTCACGCGTCGTTTCACTTCCCGCTGTGCTGCTCTCATTGCCTCCCTGTCTCCACTCCTGAAGGCAGCTTTCTTCTTGTTAAGGACAGCTTTAACTTGTGTTACCAGGGTTTGTTATTAGGGTAGCACCGAACAGTCTTAGCAGGGCAGATCACGTCCACGCAGAATTTGAGGTAATCTGTGAGACAGTGAGTCAGCCCATCAATGTCCTCACCCTGTGGAAGCAGCACGTCCCAGTCTGTGGTGTTGTAGCAGTCTCTGAGGGCATCTTCCAATTCAGGGGACCACTTCCTCACATAGCAAGTGTTAACAGGCTGTCTTTGGACCATGGGGGTGTATTTTGGCCGCAAATGAACAAGATTATGGTCAGACTTCCCTAGTGGGGGAAGGGGTGTGACCTTGTATGCATCCCTGACATTAGAATACAGTAGGTCAATTGTCCTGTTGTTTCTCGTAGGACAATCCACAGCCTGGTAAAAAGCAGCTAACGTTGAGTCCAAAGTAGCATGATTGAAGTCCCCAGAAATGATGAAAAAAGCCTCAGGATGTTTTGTCTGTAGCCTTACAAAGACAACACATGCTCCTGTTCACATCTGTCATCATCCCTAAAAACAATCATGATTTTAACAGCCATACCTCACAATTTACAACAAAAATGCTCTCATGGATAAATATAATGCACATTAAGTTGATATGTCAAACATAATGCCCACCTTAGTGACCGTGTGAGCAGCTTTGATTAATTCTAAGTGAAAGTCAGCCCTAGACTTCCGCATAAGCATTGTAAATTTGTTCCTCGAACTTTTAAAAATCATACGATCCGTATTTAGACCGGTTTTAATTGCTCTTTTGAGAGCTGAGTCCCGGTTTGACATTAGAATCCAAATTGTTTCATTAATCCAAGGTATTATTAATTTAGCAATTTTCTTTCTGGGTTTTGTTTTAGTGTATTTACAGATGATCTCTTTGATTTGTGTCATCCAAATGTAATTATAGTAGGGCTGCTTATCATTTGTGTCATGTTGAAGCCGTTTATAATATCCTTAAGTTTCTTTCCACGCGATTTATTTATTAACAAGTCCAGATTAACGTCCCCCATAACGTTCGATTCTCTCATACTGTGCTGTTTGAAGATGTCTAAAAATGAATTGAGAACAAATGTATTTAGCTGTGGTCGGTCGGTATGCTACAATTACCTTGAAATACATTTCTGAGGACAATGTGATTTCAATTCCAATACACTCAATATAATCTACTGGGAGGGTTATTTGTTCACTTTTAATGTTTTCCCTTACATAAATCATAACTCCTCCCCCCTTTGTCACTTGGTCTGTTTTTTCTATAATCTTGTACCCCGGGACCTTAATTAGAACAAAAGGTGTTGTGGGTTTTAACCCTGTCTCCGATAGACAAAGGTATCCCAGATTAGAGTCTGACAGTAACTGCTGGATTTGTTCAGTATGGTTCCTGTTGTAGAAAGTTTAATGATGCGGACACGTTTGTTACTGAATACTTTCTATCTGACTTCTATCTTAGCGACTTTTTTGTATGTAATAAGCAACTATAAATATTTGATATGCTTAAATGTGTTATTTTAGCTTAGCTGTTGTGTAGCTGCTAGCTCCTTGTAGCGTAGAGCAGAAGTGTCCAAATTGCAGCCCATAGCTATGTGTTTAACAAACAACCTAAAAAATTGAACATTTTGTATTTGCGTGTCGGTTCAATCAAAGGCAGCTACGCCCTGTTTCATTATTCGACCTAAGTTTTTGGTTTTGTAGGCGGGACAGAGAGCAAGGGAACAATGTGGGACAGCAATGGTCTATCTTATACTATGCTAGTTGTTATACGGATAGTTCAACATGAGCGGCCACACCTTGATTTCCAACACATATATCGGAGTCAAAGGCTCCCAGTATGAGTCGTCTAAACGGTAATCATACACGTTGTAGGTCAGGTGGCGGTACTCACGAACGCAGCTTAGTCAGCCAGGGCTTTCACTGATAGGACAGTTGGAACAGTCCTTTTTCATCACTCGTTAGGAAGGATGCGTTCCCAGTAGATATCAGCCATTTGTGGTGTTTCAGGCTGTGGTATGAGTTCATGCTCATGGAGGAGTCTTTGTAGTTGTTGTTGCAGCTTGATGGTTTATGCTCATTTTTTGAGTTCGTGTGGCACCAGTGTCAATCATGAACTGATAACATTGTCCGTTGACACTTATGTCCAGCAGGGGGCCGTTCTTGTTTTTCTTGCTGGGGCCGTCCTTTGGCAGGTCCGCATGACGTTTTTTTCTGGGACAGTCACATGACAAAGCAGTTTCATCTCTGGACTGACATTGGCAGGTCCGCCGTCCACCACCCGAGTTTGAGGTCAAATTGCACTTTGTGGATATTTCTTCCCTTACTCTGTTTGGAACTCAAGGTATGTTTACCCAATGCTGAACATACTTTATCTGATCTTTAACCCTTCGGTTCTTTTTATTTTTTAGCGATCTGTAAATTAAGAGTTGTTTCCTTGCTGCTCTGTTAAATCCTTTTCGTTATCTTTATCTTTTCATAATCTTAATATGATGTTTAAAATCAAAGCATTACGAGTCTAATGCACATTAAAGTAATACTTCTAATTCAAAGGTTAAAAGATAAGGCGAACGTAATGATTAACTTTGAGAGCGCGCATCTCTCGGAGCGCTCTTTCCTCTTTTTTTCCAAACATCTAACTTGTTTTATCCATCCATCCATTTCCTACCGTTTATTCCCTTTGGGGTTGCGGGGGGCGCTGGTGCCTATCTCAGCTACAATCGGGCGGAAGGGGGTATACACCCTGGACAAGTCGCCACCTCATCACAGGGCCAACACAGATAGACAGACAACATTCTCTCACATTCACACACTAGGGCCCATTTAGTGTTGCCAATCAACTTAATCCCAGGTGCATGTTTTTGGCGGTGGGAGGAAGCCGGAGTACCCGGAGGGAACCCACGCTATCACGGGGAGAACATGCAAACTCCACACAGAAAGATCCCGAGCCCGGGATTGATCCCTGACTACTCAGGACCTTCGTATTGTGAGGCAGACGCACTAACCCCTCTGCCACAGTGAAGCTTATTTTATATCACTTTATATATATATATATCATCATATCTTCAGTTCACATTTTGTTCATATCCTATTTTCTATTTGTTAATCCAATTTTAAACATTTCTCTCACTTTCTCTCCTACTGTACATAGTCTTTTTGGAATCTTTCCCCTGTTAGTGTCCAATATTTTATATTTCACTTATTTTTATCTGAACCTCTTTTATATTTGAACCTTGAGGTTTTTACACAATTTGTACCTGAAAAGATACACATTTAAACAAACAAACAAACAAACAAACAAACAAACAGACAAACTTGCAGCGATCTACCACCAATATCATACGCTGATAACACGAATACCATGTTTTTCCACATGCACCTTCATTTGTCAATTTCTCCTCTTTTCTTCAACTTGCTTTTTCCTTTAAAAACCACATCATGTGGGGACGGCGTGGCGCTGTGGAAGAGTGGCCGTGCGCAACCCGAGCATCCCTGGTTCAATTCCCACCTAGTACCAACCTCGTCACGTCCGTTGTGTCCTGAGCAAGACACTTCACCCTTGCTCCTGATGGGTGCTGGTTGGCGCCTTGCATGGCAGCTCCCTCCATCAGTGTGTGAATGTGTGTGTGAATGGGTAAATGTGGAAGTAGTGTCAAAGCGCTTTGAGTACCTTGAAGGTAGAAAAGCGCTATACAAGTACAGCCCATTTATCATTTATCATTTATGTATCCATCTTTTCCTTACTCCACAACACATTGTTTCTATATCTATCCTCCATCCTAGAAACCATTCACGTAAGGTTATAAACATCCTTTTTCTCTTCTTTTTTACAATCCATTGTCTTCACCTTCCCTTCAAACCTCTCCTCTCTCTCTTTCTCTCTCTCTCTCTCTCTCTCTCTCTAATAACTTAATTAAAATACACATATATGAATATATTGTACTTTAATTTAATTTATTTGCTGTGTAACTAAAAATTCAAAGAAAATCCCAGCCTGTTTGTTCTACAGAACTGTTTGGATCAGCAGAGCCTCAGGCTTGAAAGCAAATAACGGAATAATGCATCAAACTGTGCTTCAATATAACAAAACTCAATATGATTTAATATTTAAATGTTATTTTATTTATTTATCTTTTATTTTACTAAAATTTTCAACTCAAACTTCCAGTTCACTCTCCAGACTGAGAAAAAACGTCCACCAACTTTGTAATGCCTAACTAAATCAATCGTATACTATTCTAATTTATGATCAGATATGCTATGCTAACCGTGATACACTTCTTTGGCTCACGTCCATCGCGTAACACGTCACACAACATCCTCACACATACAGATTCAGAACAAATAGCCTTTACACAGCCTCTCCTGTTTGTAGCTTAATATGTTCAAAAACCTACAAAAATATGTCTGCAGATCACAAAAGCCTATATATTTTAGCATTTAAAATCAACCGTCACATCGATAAAGCCCATTATTCCCAGGTGGCGCCGTCGTGTTTGGCTGACCGTCTACTGCTCTGTCTGCTTTTAGTTTTTGTTGATTTATGTCCTGCTGCACTAAACAATTCGAGTCTCTGCTGGTGTATGATCGCCAAGAAATGTTGGTTTTTCGACCACCTATCAAAAATTGTTTTTCTTTTAATTTTGGGGTTCCAAATGAAGTGCCCCCATTGCTGTCAGGTATACCAGCTCACCTCTTCCGGTTTTCAGCCCTGAGCTTTCCGCGGAAGCGTCGCCACGGCACCCGTAGTGGCCGGCAGGTAAAGCAGAGAGTACTGTTGGCGTGTTCTTCCAGTGTTGCCCGAACGGGAAACGGATTAAGCAGTTCCCTTGTTGCTTTCTGGCCGTCCATGGATCCATCGGGTTATCCTTTATCGGAAATTGGCCCCGATGAGAGACCCTGCACTCGCTGCACCCGCACCTGTACAGCTCTGTGCTGCCAACGTGGGGTGAATCCTTCAAATTTAAAGTTGCTGTGCCGGGATGTCCAGTGTGCTGCGACGCCGGTCTCATCTCCTGCCAGAATTGGTCTGGTAAACGCCAGATCAGTGGCGTACAAAACGTTCCCACTCAGGGATTTTTTCGAGTCACGCTGTCTGGACTTCCTGTGCATAATGGAGACGTGGCTCCAGTGTTTTCTCTGAACTTCTGCCGGCAGACTGTTGCTATTTTAACTCTCCTCGTGCCTCAGGCCGTGGAGGAGGAACGGCGACACTTTATAAAAATGACTATAAATGTAAGCAATGCCTTCCTTCGTCATTTTTCGCCAGCTTTGAAATGACTTTATTTGAGGTGTGTCGCGCTGACGCGGTGCTGTGCGCTGTCATCTACCGCCCGCCCAAATACAATAAGTGTGAAGACTGGTCAGCACAGTGCTGCCGGGAATGTCCCTTCGTGGATGCGTAGACATGAATACAGCAAGAGGTAAGATATACTAAATGTATTCTAAATAACAAAAAGGAGTTCTGAACAGAAACACTGGAGCTTAACAAAAGGCAAACCAAAAACGCTAGTATGAGAACTAGGAAGTAAAAGTAAACAACTAAGCTGGCACAAAAGCACACAAAAAACAGAAAAACAATTCCTCAGCATGTGAGCTAGAATAAACAAATGGCTAGCGTAAAAGCTAGCGGGAATATCCATACGAATTGCGTGAAAGCTAACGATCAAAACCAGACGTACAGTTGCGTGAGAGCAAACTATGAACCCAGAAAGAAATGAACAAAGAGGCTGGCTTAAATAGGAGGGTGATTAGACAAAACGGGTGTGTGTGGACCGGGAGTAGCAGGTGGACTGATGAGTACCATGGTGACGGACTAAACAGGAAGTAGTGGTTCAGAAAGAGAATGAAACAAAGATGGAAAAATAAACAACATGTGAAGATCCGAGTCACGGATCGCAACAATAAGGACTTAATCAATGACTTTTCTGACTTTTTAGCAGGAATTATGCCCCGCTACGATCGTGTCCTCATTGTTGGAGATTTTAATATCCATGTATGCTGTCCCGACAAGCCTCTGGTGAAGAATTTTTTAAACCTAATAGACTCTTTTAATTTGACACAGTTTGTGTCTGGCCCCGCACACGGACATGGTCACACGCTTGATCTTGTCCCGTCTTATGGTCTACCTGTGTTTAACTTGGACATTTGTGACAATGTGCTGTCAGACCATATGCCTGTCATATTTGAGGCCAGTTTTCACCGCTTGACAGCTGGAGCGCACGCTCCTGCGCATCTCTGTCGAGTTTTAACCCTTCCACTGCTGGTCAGTTTATTATTGCTTACCCAAGGTTTTTTACCCTCTGACTCTGTTTTTTCTGACACTGAGAAACTTAGTGCATTGTTTGACTCCACCTGTGAGACTGCTTTGAACTCAGTGGCTCCTTTAAAAATCAAAAAGGCCAAAACTAAATCAGAACCCTGGTTTAATGAGAGAACCCGTGCGATCAGACGCGAGTGCCGCAAAGCTGAAAGAAGGA
Source organism: Nerophis ophidion (assembly GCF_033978795.1). NCBI lineage: Eukaryota > Metazoa > Chordata > Actinopteri > Syngnathiformes > Syngnathidae > Nerophis > Nerophis ophidion. The sequence goes on from NC_084638.1 coordinate 16,184,829, forward strand.
CAAGCTTCAAGTGTCACTCCAGATTTTAAAGGACTGTTGACATCAATATCAGAGCACAGTAAAAGAGGAAAAAAGAGAACATTTGGCAAACATTGTTGTCTCCTATAGTTTTGACCCTCGTGTTTTATTCAAAACCATTGACTCTGTTCTTAATGCCCCTCAGCCTACATGCTTGGAACCCTCCTCTGAATTGTGCAATGCCCTTTTAGACTATTTTATTGATAAGATTGGCACAACAAGGGCTCTGATTTCTGTTCCGACTTCTGACCCTTCTGTCCCGTTTAACTACTCTGCTGTTTTAATCAGTTTGAGCAAGTGACTCTGCGGCAGTTAGAAGAATTAATGAATCATATGAAGCCCTCAGGTTCCCCACATGATGGTGTCCCTCCTACATTTTTTAAAGAAGTGTTTTCTTGCATAGGGCTGCCTGTTCTTAACATTTTAAATAGCAGTCTGTTTTCTGGTGTAGTTCTTACTAGTTTTAAACACGCTGTGGTTTAACCGCTTTTAAAGAAACCTGGTCTTGACAGTTCAGTTTTAGCCCATTTTAGACCCATTTCTAAGCTGCCATTCCTCTCAATGATCTTGGAGAAGATTGTTTTTACCCAGTTAAACACTTTTTTAGAGGACTGTGATATATTAGAAGTCTTTCAATCTGGTTTTAAACCCCTCCATAGTACAGAGTCAGCATTACTAAGGGTCAGAGGTTGGACCAAGTCATTGTTTTGCAAGTCACAAGTACGTATGTCTCAAGTCTTTTCCCTCAAGTCTCGAGTCAAGTCCCGAGTCAAGACAGGCAAGTCCCGAGTCAAGTCCAAGTCAAAACTGAAAAGTCTCAAGTCAAGTCCCAAGTCCGACATTTTGAGTTTTGAGTCATTTTAAGTCCTTTGAACCACAGACTAATATATTTACACAGATTGTGTATGCTTTTAAAACGCTGTATGTATTTATTATAAAAGAAAATAGTGCTGACATTGCACTTCATGATAGCACTATTAACCAGTTATTTTAAACATGTAACTCATTCCTTTACAGAATAAACACATTTGAAAAAACAAGGGCAACTGTAATTATTTGCACCAAAGTGTTATCATTGTATTTCCATGGCATATTGCATTGGAACTAGTTCCACAGCAGTTTCCATCCTGTTTTTACCTTATCTCATTGATCTCATCTCATACTGTATGTGTTTTAAAGTGTGCGTACACATGAAAACCATGAATACATGAACATAACAATGAACAGAGTTGTACTTTTTAGATGTCAGGGCCCTATGGAATTTGTACACATATTCTTAATATAGTATACATTTTAAATGACCTTTATTTGACTATGTTTGTCTTTTTGTAGGTGGTAGGTGGCTAAAATATGTGGTGCTGCTGACCGCCGTCTAACGTTACGTTACTGTGTGTGACACATTCACTAACGTAACATTATGTGTAGGTACCTCATGCAACCCTGCTTAAAAAAAAATCACTTGACAAAAAGTATGAATAAGGTAGCGAACTGCAGTGGACGCAACATATTGTAGTGTTTGCAATGACGTTATAACCATAGACATCTTATAAGTAGACCCAGTATAGGCTGCTATGACGCGAGCAATTTGGCCACCATCTTGAAGTGGTGATGAGGAGCTGGCGAGCAGCCTAAACTGACAGTTGAGAGGTAGCGTTTTCCTGCTTAAATGAGCGGACTGTTAAAAATAGGAATCGGGGGATTACTTTTCACAAGTAAGATTTAACATTAACATACTATTGGTTGTATTTGGTGAAAGGAATATTATCACAGAGTTGTGAAGGAGCAAAGATCTTCAATATTTGTATGTGAAAATCACAAATACATTTTCTGGAGGAGCATGACCCCCCTACTGGTATTTGGTTTACAAACTTTCAGCCCCACCTAAAACAGAATTCACCAGCCACCACTGATTATGATGAATTCACCATTTTAGGCAAAACATAAGACAATACTCTCTTAACAGTATAACTGTAACCAGGAATAAGTCTTCAAGTGACAATATTCAAATACTAACATTGTTGGGTAAGACAGACTTTGATTTTATTCTGAATCCAGTGCAACAGATTGGTGGCTTTAGCTGATTAAAAGACTTTCAGGCTTCAATATATGTTTAAGTATTTGGCAGACATTTTTATACAAAGCAACATACAGGAAAAATACATATAAAACAATCACTGTAAACATGATCGTTTAGGGGAAGAATGTAATAGAAAATATCAAATTCAAAATGTCAAGACAAAATAAACTCTCTGCTGTTGCAGCAACACAGATACAGTCTATTGGTCCGTAAGACATATAGTTATTTACTATATTCATACATTGTTTATGTAGGATATACACATGTATATATAACCTAATCATATTGTTTCTTCAACTTAAAAATAGCTGACCGTTTTTTTGCCCCTTCTCTGGGATTATTATTCCCAGTTTTGATCTCGGACGTCTGGTCACTTATAGTATATAAGAATATTATATTACTGTTAAGCAAACTATGAACACGCCAAAACATGTGTCCTTTATCATAGCTACACGTATGACAAAAAAGCGGGTGAAAATGAGCAGTATTCAGTGAGGTAAGATGAATGAAATGTGCCGACAGTTCATTGCTCCTGCCAAATTAATTGCACTGAGTGGAGTGGATCACCACTCCAAGATGGCGGCCCCGCATCTCGTCTGCGCGAGTAGGCAGTAGCGCTCCATGCTGCTACCCTTATAAGATGTCTATGGTTCTAACGTTAGCAGTGAGTTTACAGCCTCACTGATTTAATTACACAACAAATGAAAGTTACGTTACTCAGCCAATAAACGTTAGTTTTCATTCAAAACTTACCCTTCATTGTGCATCTTGAAATGTCAAACGAAGTAGAAAGTTGTTGCGTCTCCGTCTGTAATCTTCCAACCGCATGCTTTGCATACTGGAATTTGTTTTTTGTTGACCAACTCGTAGTTTTAATCCCCGAACGAAAATATTTTTGGCATAATTTTTCCTCACTGGCGGGTTGTTTGAGAGATCTTCTTCGTTGGTTTTCCTGCAATTTGATTGGCTGAATGCTGTGTGACGAAAATAACGTGGATGTAATTTGATTGGCTGTTGTACTGACAGGTAGCGCACATACGCTGACAGACACGCGTACACAAGGGAAGATACGGAGCGCTCCTGAATAACTTTTTAATCGTTAGGTTTTGGGGAAAGTAGCAAGTCATGTCAAGTCAAAAGGCTCAAGTCCAAGTCAAGTCACAAGTCATTGATGTTAAAGTCTAAGTCGAGTTGCAAGTCTTTTTACATTTTGTCAAGTCGAGTCCAAAGTCATCAAATTCATGACTCGAGTATGACTCGAGTCCAAGTCATGTGACTCGAGTCCACACCCCTGCTATCAATAGATGGGTTTCCGATGACGTCACACCCGTCCCACAATTCCCTTGTCCGCCATCTTGTGTGTTAAAACAAACACTCGTAACCAAGGACGCCTCCGTTGTTATTTTTGTGAGAATGGGTCACACGTATCGTTTGGGGCTGTGTAAACCGCGCCGATTCAGGACAAAGGACAACAAAGTACTACGATATCCCTAAGGTTATAGTAAAACAGGGAAAAGAAACCGAGCGACTGTCGACAGAAAGGTGCAACCTGTGGCTAGCTAGAATCAATCGAGTGGGATTTACCCCTGATCCAGCAAAACGACATTATAAAGTTTGCTCTGATCATATTGTAACAGGTACTTTGAATTATGTTGCTCTCTGTATCTCTGTATCGATGTGTTATGGTTAGAATAGATATTAAAACATAGGAGGAACTACTGTGCCTGTGCTTGTACTTAATAACGCTCGACGTCTGACGTCGTTGTTGCACAAATATAACCTTCTATATATAATATAGGCAATCTCCGCTTATTTTTGGACGATTTTATTAAAATTTGAATGAATTAAATCAAGTTACCCTAAACTACGCAGTTGCATAGTTAGAATCAGATAGTTCTGAAAATACTTTTGGGTACTTTTTATCAAGTGCTTCTGGACGATAGTCTTTAGCATATCCTGGAGTCAGAGAAAGTAAGACAGGCTTAATTTTTCGTTTGGTTTTTAATTCTCTGTACAAGTCTGACAGTTCATCTTGTGTCCCCTTCTGTACCTCCGGTAGTTTCCTCTGTTTTAATGGTGCCGGTGTATCTCCGGATATGATTGCCTTGTCTAGCTTTCTCTTCATTGTCTTGGCGGATGTGAAGTTAGTGTCCTGTATGGTCTTGTACCCAACTTTCTTGACTGCAGATGGAAGTAGCCAGTAAGATTTTTCCTGTGTGACTGTCGTGTTGTCCCGCATCTTGACGCTCGCTTCAATGGCAAACAACAATGCAGAAACATGTGAACATATTTCGGCAATGCCTGCCATACATGTACAGTGTCCTGATAAAACACGACCCGTCTTCTCTGATATGACCCATGGCACCAAACATGGATCAGTTGATCTCTGAGAGTGACGAACACGAGCGATGAGCACACATTTATCTTCCATTGTAGCCAGTTTCATTTCCTGTACCCATCCACACACAAAGTAATTGTACGCTTCAAGCAACTTGTAGCCCTTGAGCTCATCCAGAGTGTAGCCACTAACCTTGTTCACCAAATAGTTGACGATGTCGGGGTAAGTTATATCAGGATAACATTTCAAGTCCGTAGTCCATTCGTGCTTTCCCATCTTACACGGATCTATATCGCCAATATCCTTCAATTTCTGTAAATACCTGTCTTTGCAAACCCCATCTAGCGTCTGTCTGTAGGGAACTTTTACGACTTCTTTCAAATTTCCCGAAGTGGACGTCATTTTTGCTGCAAAAGTGTGGAAATATATTTAGAAAACTGCCACAGACGAGTAAACAAAGTTTTGACACACAAGATGGCGGCTGCCTCGAAGGATTATGGGTAATCGCCGCTAGCGGAAACCCATCTATACAAGCGCTGCCCGTAATGTTTAGTCAATGATTATGGAACAGAAAGGGTTAAATGTCGGTCTCTGCTAGAAGTCCCGCCTCTAACCTAAATATCGCTCCCTGATTGGTTGCCGCTTTCATGCTAACTTACGTATGATTGGCTGTCCCCGCTGTCACTCCTTCTGCTTGTAAAAGTTGCTAGCGAGCGGACGAGAGTGTCACGCCAAATTTCTTCCCCCATACAAATACATACGTTTTGTTAACGCTATATTATAAAAAATTTTAAAAAACAATTTACAAACACAAGCTATGGGATGACATAAGAGGAAACGTGACTCCGGAAGTAAATGCGTCATCCCACAGCTTGTGTTTGGAAATAGTTTTTTTTTTTTTTATGATATAGCGTTAACAAAATGTATGTATTTTTATAATGTAGCGTTATATTTTTATAATATAGCGTTAACAAAACGTCTGTATTAATCATGACCCCGGAAGTAAATGGGGGGGGGGGGGGGGGGGGGGTGTAGGGAGAAGAAATTTGGCGTGACAAGAGGCAGTGCAACTCGGTGTAAGTTGTAAGTTTTTACTTGTAAGTTGTAAGTAAGTGTAAGTTGTCAACATGTTCGGCATTTGTTGTTCCTGGCACACGGTAGCTAGATGAATTTTAATATCAGTGCTGTGATTTACATTGTGTTTGTGTCTGTTTGCGTGCGTGTGTGCCGTAGGTTATGAAGAATGTCAATGATAAGAAAACTGGATATAAGAGACTTCTTTAGGAGTCAAACTGTAAGTTACTTCAAGGGTGTATAGAGGCTCAGCAATATTGAATAATTCAACAATATATCACTCCAGTCACGCCCCTTAGAGTGCTAAAATGAGCATACAGTATACCATGGACTGGAGTTATGTATTGCTTTTATAAAACGGTTACAAATAAAGGCATTATGAAATAGGAATACTCAATCAATTTAATGTAGTTTCATTTTAACCAGAAATACATATTATCCAATAAAATAACCTCACTGTGGAAAAAATAGTCCCACCTATCCAGACGTTAGCACTGCATCTCGTCTTTTCCTCCGCTTTTTTTCAGGTGAAAGTCAATGCTCAGTCCCCTTTACCATTGTTAACCCTCCCCGGAGGTGAAAGTTAACCTCAAACATGTGAATTCAACAACTTTATTCTCCGTTTTTTAACCTCGTAAAAACATCAGCTGTCTTTTACTACGGACTGCAACAGTCCCTTGTCATGGATACATGACAACTTCCATTCATACCAGTCATGTGTGCCTGAGGCGGAGTGATAGCCTACGCTGTGATAAGGCTTTAGAATATTTAAACCACGGTTAACAGCCAATCAGATCGCCGGATTTCACCTTTCCGTTTTATTTTTGAAATTATTTTTAGTTTCATGTATTTGTGTAGAAGTGAGCAACGGTTTGAAAATACCAAAGTGGTGAAAATACAATAAACCCTCACTAGATGATAATGTGATTTTACAATGCTAAAATATAATTCATTAATACGAAGTAATATTCATATTTAGTAAAAGCCTTTTTGCTCAGGCAGTAACTGTACCATCAAGCTCTATGGTCATTGTCCTTAATGTATCTGTCATGCATCAACATATTTTTGGCCAGCAGTTCATTTCTGTGACAGACCGGCGGAGGCATGTGTTTGGTTCTTTCAAATAGGAACAACCAGTGGACACTAATCTGCTTGTATTTGAGTATTAGTGACAAACATATTTACAGTACAAAAGCAGCAATAGAAAGAAGTAGTTGAAGGGAAAAATTGTGAGTGATTTAAACACAAGTTGGGGAAAGATTATTACAGTTCATTTATGTTTATTTACAATGTTGTATTGCATGAATGTATTTCTGATGTTGTTGATGGACAGTAGGCTATGTTCATTGACAGTATGATGCACAGTTGCACTACAGCCCTACACTAAAGAGTAAAGATGAGAACTCTTCCAAGTTGTCTCCTTTGCTTTCATTTTAGTTGCTTTACCCTATAACATCTGCATGACGTGAAATTATGATTGCCAATGTAAAAAAAAAAAAGTAAACTTTCAGAGTGCTGCCTTGGAGCACTTTTGTGTCCCCACCAATCTCAAAATCAAACCTACTCCCTTGGCTAGGTCCACTCTCTTTACCTGCTAGCCGTTAGCGCCGCTAGCTTAGCCTGTTAGCCGCTAGCGTTAGCCTCTTTCGCCGCTAGCTTAGCCATTAGCTTTAGCTCGTCCGGAAAACTTCACTCTTGGAGGCGTATCTCTCTCCACACTCTTTATGGTTTTTATTCTGACACCATGTTAAGTTAGTGTATGTAATAATAAGATAGAGAGTGACTCGGTATTTAACTCCTTTACTTCGAACCGTTAGCCAGTACAGTGATGACGTCACATCCGTATATAGCACATACTAACAACAAGCCATCTGATTGGCTAAGGCATCTTCATGCCAATACAGTACAGGTTATATTAACCTTATACAACAATTGGTACCGGGCCGCAGAATAATTTTTTATTAATTTTTATTTTTAAAAAAAAAAATAATAATAAATAAATATATATATTTTTTTAATTAAATCAACATAAAAAACACAATATACATTTACAATTAGTGCACCAACCACAAAAACCTCCCTTTTTCATCACAAAAACGTCCCTTTTTCATGACAAAGAAAAAAAAATGGTACCCCGGGCCGCGGGACAAATTATTAAGCGTTGACCGGTCCGCGGATACCAAAAGGTTGGGGACCACTGCTTTATGGCATCATTTTCTTCACTTATTCTTCTGTTGTTTGAGAACTCTTCTTCGTTGGTTTTCCTGCAATTTGATTGGATGAATGCTGTGTGACGAAAACAACGTGGATGTAATTTGATTGGCTGTTGTACTGACAGGTAGCGCACAGGCTGTCATCGCACACATGTTGACAAACACGCGTACACAATGGAAGATACGTAGCGGTCCTGAATAACTTTTTAATCGTTGGGTTTTGGGGAAAGTAGCAAGTCATGTCAAGTCAAAAGGCTCAAGTCCAAGTCACAAGTCATTGATGTTAAAGTCTAAGTCGAGTTGCAAGTCTTTTTACATTTTGTCAAGTCGAGTCTAAAGTCATCAAATTCATGACTCGAGTCCAAGTCATGTGACTCGAGTCTGGTGTTTTGTATATTGTATAGGATTGCTTATTATTTTCATTGGATAGTAGTCTGTTTATTTCAATTGTTAGTTTTTTCCTTTATTACCTTTTGTATTATTTATTTCACCCCATATTTGTTCCCACTACCGCACCTTAAGTTGGAGTGTTTAATCTCGTTATATGCAAATATAATGACAATAAAGTCCATTCTATTCTAGCAGTGATGAACAAACAATATGAAAGTCGGTTTGAGGTTCTATGACGAAAGGTACTGACGATTGAAACATTCTTTATGAGCCAATGACAAGTACTTTATTGACGGTCCCTTAAACTAAAGCACTTGTCAGCAGGGACTGACAGACGTGGCATGAGTTTTCAATGCCGGGGACAAACAGTCAGCCTGGCTGGATGTTGAATGTCTGTTGAATATCCAACTTGAAAGTAAATTGACCTCTGTTCGACATTTGTTGATCACTCCAGCAGCACTGAGAGCGGACCCTGCCAAACTACCTTTAGGTAAATGTTGCAATTGTCAATGCTAACTAAGAAATTTACTTAAAAAATGCTACAAAGTGGGTAAAATAAGTCTCCACTTTTCGGAAAGTTGTGCTCGCTTGATGCTAATATATATTGGCTGTGCTTTTGATATGTTGCTGATTAGCAATAGCAATTTCTCATGACGTTAACACCTAACTTACTTAATGACAACTATAAATAAGACTTGTTGGTAATAAGTACAATATGTACATTATTAATACTTTTTTGGGCGCAACAAAAACACTATGAATTTACACTACCACCATCTAGCGTATTGGACTTGCAACTGTAATAAACTTACTTGTAAATGATACTATGATAATGAAACAAAATGTAACTAAAGGACAACATTTATCATAACAAACTAATTTTTTAAATGTTGCAATAAAAATGTAGATTTAATTATCACAAACAATTAATATTACTAACACACACAAAAGTACCAACAAGTGGGTTCATTAAGGATTGGTATCGATTTCAAAGTACCGGGATTTGTTAATCGGTTAAAAGGTGAACAATATCCATCCCTACCAGCAAGTGTTGTTGAACTGGAAACTAATTTACAAACACAACTTCATCACACACACAACTCTATTATGGAATTGTGTTGTATTAAAATGAGAGAAAAAAAAACATCTTTGTACAGCAATGGTTTGAAAAAGGCATTTGGTCGCTGATGCACTTATTGACTGATAAAAGTATTTTATTATTTGAATATTTAATTAAGTATGACCGACAAATGGACAAAAACATTTTTAAAAATTATAAAAGCTTTCGTTCAAAATATTCTAAATACAGCATATAATGTTTTTCAGGACTATTTTCTAAATGTTCTGGGCTTTTGGTGAATGGACACAATATTACAGGTTTGAAACTCTGAAATTAGACAATACTTTACTAATTATTTATTATTGTATTTTATCTGGAACAAAACAAACAAATAAAAAATACGAATAACTTGAAAGTTTCCATTCTTCCAAAAGCCAAAAAGTTCATTTAACAAAAAAAAAACTCGGGAATTTACTACTTAAGATATTTTTTATGATATTCCTTGATCGTTCTGTAATAGGGAAACAAAATAAACTGTTTATTTTGTGAATGTATGCAAAGTAAATCTCTGTGGGAAGATGTACAATATTGGCTTTCGGCTGACACGCCAAACGTTGATTGATATTGACATTGTTTTGGGGATGTTTATAAAGGACAAAAAAAAAACATTAAAAAAGTTTAAAACACAACAATGGGGATTTTTTTTTTTAATCCAGGAATGTATGTTTGTAAAAACAAAACCATCCTTCCACAAACAATTCAGCCTTTTTCTCTCACTTTTATATTGCATAAAGGTCTGGGGACATACATATAAAACAATCACAAAACAATCATATTACAAGTGTAATAAAGACAATTGATACACTGGTATAGAGACCCAACAAATGATTCATAAAGTCACACATTTCAAAATTGTATAAAAGACAACTGTACAAATGATGTATAAAGTAAATAATAATATGCTTCCTGAAGTGGTCTAGAAGATGTTTCAGATGTGAACCAGTAAATATGTATATCATATAAAGAGGCTAATCTATAAGATTATTAACAATTATAAATACAAATTTGTCACACTTCAATATTTCAAACACCTATAAAAACAGTATTACGAATAAGTCTAAAATTGTCTGATGAGCATATAAATATACACATAAAATATTTATTTTATGTAAAATATGTCTTGTACTGTTTACTCTCACCATTTCAGCCAAAGTTTTTTTTTTTTTGATTGATACTTTCATTAGTAGATTGCACAGTACAGTACATATTCCGTACAATTGACCACTAAATGGTAACACCCGAATACGTTTTTCAACTTGTTTAAGTCGGGGTCCACGTTGATCAATTCATGGTAATTCTGTTCAATTTTTTTAAAAAAGTACACAAAGTTGCATATTAATGTATATACTTGACTGAAAAAAGCACTAATATAAAATATCTAATCTATAAATGTAGAAACCTGTTAAAAAGATTGTTAAACAAACAACAATGTCACACATGTTATATGTGCTGATGTTGTTAGAAAGTCAAAATTAAAGTCTTGACAGTTTATTTCATATTCTGCAGTTTCATTTGCTGCTGCTGTTCTCACCAGCACACTTGTGTTTCTTACACTGGTACTTATAAGAGAATCTTTCACCACACACACTGCAACTCAACACTTTCTCTCCTGGGTGTCTTCTCATGTGTGTTCTAAGGGTTGATCGTTCACAAAAGCTCATGTTGCAGATCGAACATGAATGTGATTTTTCACCAGTGTGTGTTCTAGTGTGCTTTTTTAAATTTTGACTTTGTGCAAAACCCTTACCACATACGAAACAGGAAAAAGGTTTTTCACCAGTGTGTGTTTTCATGTGTACTTTCAAAGTGTTACTTTGTACAAAACCTTTACTACAGATTGAACAGGTAAAAGGTTTTTCACCAGTGTGTAAAAGTGTGTGTTTTTTCAAACTCTGACAGTGTGTAAAACTTTTACCACATATTGAACAGGTAAAAGGTTTTTCTCCAGTATGTATTAGCAGGTGTACGTTTAACACGTTTTTTTTTGTAAAACCTTTACCACAGTCTGAACAGAAAAAAGGTTTTTCACCAGTGTGTGTTCTCATGTGCACTTTCAAATATTCATTCCTTGTAAAAGATGAGCCACAGGTTGAACAGGAAAAAGGTTTTTCACCACTGTGTGTTCTCATGTGTACTTTCAAATTTTGACTTTGTGCAAAACTTTTACTACAGAGTGAACAGCTAAAAGGTTTTTCTCCTGTGTGTGTTCTCATGTGTCTTTTCAAATGATCACCTTGGACAAAACTTGAATTACACACAGAACACTTAAGAAGGTTTTCCCCAGTGTGTCTTTTCAGGTGTTCTTTCAAACCTTTACTTCGTATATACCTTGAATCACACACATGACACACATACGTTTTTTCTACTATATGTGTTCTTGTGTGCTCTTTCATATGTTCCTTCCTTGTAAAAGATAAGCCACAGATTGAACAAGAAAAAGGTTTCTTTCCAGTGTGTGTTCTCATGTGTATTTTCAGACGACAATGGTATTTAAAGGTTTTGTCACAGAGAGAACATGTCAAGTGAGTGTTGTCAGTGTGACATGTCTTATCATCTTTAGAGTCTTCATCATCAGTGTCAAGAGAGTGTGACGTTGTGTCCTCACTATCTGATAGTGGAGCTAAGAGCTTGTCTGCTTGTGATCCTCCACAGTGGTCTCCATCAGCTTCTGTTGTCATGTGTTGTGTTGAGCTGCTGCTTGGAGGCTCCGCCCCTCCCCTCTTCTCACCTTCACCTTTGACCTCATCATCTTCACTCTTCACAGGGACACCAGTCACTGGGAACTCCACCAGTCCTTTAAAATGATCTCCCTCCTGACTGATGCTGTGTTCCTCCTCTTCCTCTTCCTTTTTACAGGGAAGGGTCTGTGTCAAAGAGGAAAAGGAAATGCTAGAGGGTCCGTGGCGCCTCATCTTCCTCTTTGATGGATCCTCCTTCACCATCCTGAAGCTACACTCCTGTTTTTCAGGCAGAAGTTGTTCTTCACAGACGTCTGCAGGACACAAAATGACAAACATGCTTAAGAAATGTCCAGATATGCTCAGTCACACTAGGCATTCAGTAAGTTTACATGTACTTAAAATAACAAGTTATTATATGAATTGGCCTGAAAACAAACACGCTACTCTTTACAACATTATTCACAGGAAAAGAAGACCACTTTTTACGAGGAATGGGCAATATGGCCTAAAATCTAAATTGCTATAAATTCCCTTCCACTTAAGTGCAGCTGGGATATGCTCAAGCGCCCCCTGTGATTTTAATGTCAGTTACTGCTGTGTAAACTTGGAGAAAAAATTAGATCGTATACAGTGTAAATCTGTATTCTGTATTGTTGTCTGTGCTATGACGCCATCTTGTGGTCGAGTTCGCGCACTGCGAGTCCTGTGGGTTGAAAGTGTATTTCCTGTTGCTTCATGGTTTCATTTATCTCGTCTAGCAACATTTGTAAGTGTAACCGGGGATTTCCACTGAATGTGGAACGGCGGCGCCACGGCGACAGACCAGTTTCGTTTTGTTTTTTTCAAGTCATTGCGTCAGTTTCCATCACCTGGCTTGTATATTTAGTGGTCGACACAACAAGGCAGTTGAATTGAGCTAAACTCTGCTCGCGTGGGACAGGAAGTCATGCATAAACACAAAATAAATTATTTAGTTTATTTTCAAAGTAAAATATTCTGTTTAAGGCGGGTGGTATTATACATTTTGAAATGTCATAATGGACATGAAGTCAACTTGTCAAAAAGTTTTCAGACCTAATTTAACTTCCTTGACACAAATGGACGAACACATGCTAATTCTAAAGGGCCCAAAATTAAAGAATCAAATAACAGGCATATCCCGGGCAGCTATATGGGGGCCTGTACTACTACAGTGTTGTATTAAAATGACTATTTCAATCTCTAACATTAAACTGTTGTGGAGGAGAACTGCAACTAGCCAAAAGAAAGATTGTGAATGACTGACAAGAGGCTTACTTTGTTCATGTAAGTCTACTGTGGAATAAACATGTTCAGGTGCTGAGAGCGATGCACAGAGTGAGAACTCTTAGTCCAGTTTAAAATCCACAGACCAAAAAGGAAACAGACGGACATAGCAATTTATTGATGATGGCAAGTATTAAATTATTAGGTTTATTTTCATTTGTATCGGTCCCGGCCTACGATTGCATGAATATTTTAATGCCTCTGGACATCGTATTTAATGCTTTTTAATACCATTTAAGGTATTAATTTAGGCAAAGTCCATTGAATGACTTTTAATGCTTTTTAATGACCCACAGAAACCCTGCTAAAGCTCTTAAATGTAAAGTATCAAACAGCAAACAAGTACTTATTACATTTTAACAAAACAGAAGAATAAGTTATTATTACATTTTAACAGAAGTGTAGATAGAAACAAGTTACATTAGAAAGTTCCTAAATACAAATATTGTTCATGGAATTATTGAGACATATCTAGAATGTATTTATGATTTTTATGAGATTTTGATAGAATTTAATATATTCTAAGGCCAGCGTGGCTCGGTTGGCAGAGCGACCCTGCCAGCAACTCGACGGTTCCAGGTTTGAGCCTAGTCACTGCTGTTGTTTCCTTGAGCAAGGTACTTTAACCACCTGCTCCCATTCCCACCCTCCCACCCACACTGGTTTAAATGTAACTTAGATCATGGGTTTCACTATGTAAAGTGCTCTGAGTCACTAGAGAAAAGAGCTAAATAAATATACTTCACTTCACTTAAAACGGAACCACACTTTAATTTAATTTTTTACTATCAAGAACACATATGTTTTTTGTCTTTTATAGATTCTAAATAGTAAATAAATGCGATCAAAAGTCTGCTTACAATAGAGGCTATTAGAGTCGCACTATTCTGCCTACAAAGAACTTAAAAAACATCCAAACACCTCCATTAAGGTTTTATGTACATGCAGTAGGTATATATTGGTAGGTTGGTAATGCATGGCATCCTGCCAGCTGCTAGGCTGACACTTATTTTAGTAGCTGTCATGAAAGACAAGGCTGGTAAGGTAGGGACAATGGACAATTACTAACCTATCGCCCGAGCCAGCATGCTATATCTAAATCACTGGAAAGTGGAAATATACAGAGTTGGGGATCTTATTTTCACCGCAGACAACCAATTTGGCTTTAAAGGGGAACATTATCACCAGACCTAAGTAAGCGTCAATATATACCTTGATGGTGCAGAAAAAAGACCATATATTTTATTAACCGATTTCCGAACTCTAAATGGGTGAATTTTGGCGAATTAAACGCCTTTCTGTTTATCGCTCTTTTTGCGATGACATCAGAACGTGACGTCTCCGAGGTAATACAGTTGCCATTTTCATTTTCAACACATTGCAAACACCGGGTCTCAGCTCTGTTATTTTCCATTTTTTCGACTATTTTTTGGAAATTTGGAGAAATCATGCCTCATTGGTGTGTTGTCGGAGGGTGTAACAACACTAACAGGGAGGGATTCAAGTTGCACCACTGGCCCGAAGATGCGAAAGTGTCTGCCGCCAGACCCCCATTGAATGTGCCAAAGTGTCTCCACATTTTACCGGCGATGACAGACATGGCACAGAGATGTATGGATAACCTGCAGATGCATTTGCAACGATAAATTCAACGAAATCACAAAGGTGAGTTTTGTTGATGTTGACTTATGTGCTAATCAGACATATTTGGTTGCGGCGTGACTGCCAGCTAATCGATGCTAACATGCTACGCTAATTGACGCTAACATGCTATTTACCGGCGGTGCTAAAGCAGACATAGCACAGAGATGTATGGATAACCTGCAGATGCATTTGCAACTATAAAGTCAACAAATTCACAAAGGTGAGTTTTGTTGATCTTGACTGCCAGCTAATCGATGCTAACATGCTACGCTAATCAATGCTAACATGCTATTTACCGGCAGTGCTAAAGCAGACATGGCACAGAGATGTATGGATAACCTGCAGATGCATTTGCAACTATATTGTTTCCTTCCACCCACATTTAATGCGAAAAAAAACACTTACCAATCGACAAATTTAAGTTGCTCCATTATCGCAAAATGCGAAAGTCTTGATCCTTTGGTCTGCACATTTTACCGGCGATGCTAACGCAGCTATTCGACCATGCTATGGCTATGAATAGCGTCAATAGCTATTCGCTCAATAGCTTCAGTTTCTTATTCAATACTTTCATACTCCAAACATCTGTTTCAATACATGCGTAATCTGTTGAATCGCTTAAACCGCTAAAATCCGAGTCTGAATCAGAGCTAATGTCACTATATCTTGCTGTGCTATTCCCATTGTTTGTTTACATTGGCAGCACTGTATGACGTCACAGGAAAACGGATAGTGGTTTCGAAGATAGCGAAAATAAGGCACTTTAAAGCTTCATTCAGGGATATTCCGGGGCCGGTAAATTTTTTAAGAATACTTAAAAAAATACAACAAGCAACCGGGAACTGATTTTTATTGTTTTAACCCTTTTGAAATTGTGATAATGTTCCCCTTTAACTCCTTGCTTGGCACTCAGCGTCAAGGGTTGGGGGTTAAATCATCAAATGACTCCCGAGCGCGGCCTCTGCTGCCCTCACCTCCCAGGGGGTGAACTTGGGGATGGGTCAAATGCAGAGGATAATTTCACCACACATAGTGTGTGACTACTGTTGGGACTTTAACTTTGCCTTACATAAGGACTGTGAATGATACCAAAAAGTGCAGTTCCTTTGAAATTAAAAAATAGAACAACAAGATATCATGTGAAGTGAAGTGAATTATATTTATATAGCGCTTTTCTCTAGTGACTCAAAACACTTTACATAGCGAAACCCAATATCGAAGTTACATTTAAAACAATGTGGGTTGAACTGGGAGTAGGTGGGTAAAGTGTCTTGCCCAAGGACACAACACAGTGACTTGGATGGCAGAAGCTGGGATCAAACCTGGAACCCTCAAGTTGCTGGCACGACCACTCTACCAACGGAGCTATACCGCCCCAAGTAATAAGAACATAATATATCAATAATAAAATGCCTCATAGCAAATGTAATGAATTCATCTCAATACTGTCCTTTTTTCAGGCTTTCCCTTTTATAGGGCAAAGTCCTCGCAGGGTCTTTTGTTCTAATGACTGTCTGGTTAAAGTGAGGAGACTATAATTTAGGAAAACATTTTATTTACAAATGGACTACAATAAGTCACTCATTTTTACAGCTCGCCAAAGTTGGGATCTAATTAAGATAATGAAGGATGAAGTCATTAAGAAATGTTTAATATAGATTAGAATAGGCCGTGCAACTAATCATATGTCCTGAGTTCCAGTTGAAACTGGGTGCAAGTTCATGCCCACGCACATATACTCTTATCGCGCACATTCTTGCCACTGTTTACACGGCTTCTTGGCCAAGGTCTGAAGGACAACACCAGATATGAGGTCGGAGTCCAGGGAGAAAAAAGCACCAGTCAATATTTCACAGAAAGAAACTTACTGGTGTTACCTGACGGCACGACCACCAAGCTGCGACACCACCACAAAGGCTCCCCCATGCTCGTGCTAGTACCACCTGGCTACCAAGCCAAAGACTTAAGTCCAATGATGTAACAGGGCGTAGCTGCAGCTGATTGGACCGACACGCAAATACCACATTTTCACCACTCCTCGTTGTCGGTTAAAAACATAGCTATGGGCTGCACTTTGGACACACCTGCTGTAGGCTACAAAGAGCTAGCAGCTACACAACAGCAAAGCTAAAAGAGCACATCTAAACATATCAAATAATTATTGTTGCTTAATACGGACACAATGTGTCCAAAACAGAAGTCTGATAGAAAGTATCCAGTAACAAACGTGTCCGCATCATTCAACGTTCATTGACATGAGCTTGACTTCATGAATTACTGTGGCCACTAGGGGTTGTGAAAGATCAAATCGAACAATTGCAAAAACATCCGTTATAAGGTTAGTGTTTTTTTCTACATTTGTGTCAATATGTATAAGCATCCTCAGCCTTCCCAGGAAGGTCTATTCCGGTGTATTGGAGAGGAGTTTATGCCGCATAGTCGAACCTTGGATTCAGGAGGAACAGTGTGGTTTTCGTCCTGGTCGTGGAACTGTGGACCAGCTCTATACTCTCGGCAGGGTCCTTGAGGGTGCATGGGAGTTCGCCCAACCAGTCTACATGTGCTTTGTGGACTTGGAGAAGGTATTCGACCGTGTCCCTCGGGAAGTCCTGTGGGGAGTGCTCAGAGAGTATGGGGTATCGGACTGTCTGATTGTGGCGGTCCGCTCCCTGTATGATCAGTGTCAGAACTTGGTCCGCATTTCTGGCAGTAAGTCGGAAACTTTTCCAGTGAGGGTTGGACTCCGCAATGGCACCGATTCTATTCATAACTTTTATGGACAGAATTTCTAGGCTCAGTCAAGGCGTTGAGGGGATCCGGTTTGGTGGCTGCAGGATTAGGTTTCTGCTTTTTGCAGATGATGTGGTCCTGATGGCTTCAACTGGCCAGGATCTTCAGTTCTCACTGGATCGGTTCGCAGCCGAATGTGAAGCATCTGTGATTAGAATCAGCACCTCCAAGTCCGAGTCCAAGGTTCTCGTCCGGAAAAGGGTGTAGGACCCCCCCCTCTCCGCCCCAAGTGGAGGAGTTCAAGTACCTCTGAGTCTTGTTCACGAGTGAGGGAAGAGTGGATTGTGAGATCGACAGGCGGATCGGTGCGGCGTCTGCAGTAATGCGGATGCTCTATCGATCCGTTGTGGTAAAGAAGGAGCTGAGCTGGAAGGCAAAGCTCTCAGTTTATCGGTCGATCAGCATTCCCATCCTCACCTATGGTCATGAGCTTTGGGTTATGACCGAAAGGACAAGATCACGGGTACAAGCGGCCGAAATAGGGCTCTCTCTTAGAGATAGGGTGAGAAGCTCTGTCATTCGAGAGGAGCTCAAAGTAAAGCCACAGCTCCTCCACATTGAGAGGAGCCAGATGAGGTGGTTCGGGCACCTGGTCAGGATGCCACACAAACAACTCCCCCCGACCTGTAGGAGGCCACGGGAAAAACCCAGGACACGTTGGGTAGACTATGTGTCTCCCGGCTGGCCTGGGAACGCCTCGGGATCCCCCGGGAAGAGCTGGACGAAGTGGTTGGGGAGAGGAAAGTCTGGGCTTCACTGCTTAGGCTGCTGCCCCTGCGACCCGACCGCAGATAAGCAGAAGATAGATGGATGGATGTGTAACACAACTTTATGTTTCTTGAAAACAGCGTCCACTAGTTAATATTGTCACTCCTTCTCCTCTTTTGTTGGACAAAATTCCTCCTTGTACTCTATCGTTTTTTTGTTTTTTCCTATCATCACAAATATTTCTTCAACGGCAGCAGTTAGTCGCTGAGTCACCAACACTCACACCATTTGTAAATTAGACATGTTCACACAATGTTCGAAATAAACTCAAACTCAATAAAAACAATTTACACTTACATTGGATCTCTGCTTTGATGTGTCGATCACTTCCGCCTCTGTTTGTTAGCAGCTAACAAGCTAAGCTAACCAGCAGGCTCGGCTAGCTTACATACAAACAATTAATAACGACGTTTACTCTGTTAAACGACACACATGTGCACATGTACGTTGTAATTAAGACTTAGAAACCATAACAACTAAAACAACGTATTCTCCGCCAGACGCCATCTTGTTTCGTTCTTCCTCCTGTGTGACGTCATCGAAGTGATCTCAGCCGGTGGAAATATGTTGGCCAAACACGTGTTTCACTGGGACAATAAAGAGTGGTGCACACTTCCTTCTCCCGGCCACAGAACAAAAAAAAAATAGTCCCATTTAAGAGTTGCTGGTGTAACAATAGGAAGAATATATTCCACTCCTCTCTTCTACACGCGGCTTATGAGGTAATATAAATTATATATTTTTATATTTCTATTATTTACCTAGCACGTTAGCCCGCTAGCAGGCCTTTGTAGCAAATGCTAGCGTGTTATTTTTACGGAGTGTATTTTATATCTTCTCTGTGAGAATTATATTGACTTATTTAATACTTTAACTGTTTTTTTGCTTTATATTACAGTCACCCTTAACGTCATTAAATATTTGTTACGAACGTCTCGTCATTTAAGTCTGGAATAAATCACATGTTATTATAATAACAATAATACTAATAATACATTTTATTTGCTATAGCGCTTTTCAGTGTACTCAAAGATGCTTTACAGGATAAAATTATATTATTAAATGTATTTTTATTATTACTATGACAGTGTAATATAATATATTACAAATACATTGCAGTGGTCTGCTTTGTTTTGGTGCTAACTTTATTAGCAATAAATACAAATGATGTTGTTTGCACGCACTTCTATTACCTTGATGACATCCATCCATGTTTCTACCTCTTGTCCCTTTTGAGGTTGCGGGGGCGGGCGGCGCTGGAGTCTACCTCAGCTGCATTCGGGCAGTTATATCATGGAAATTAAATCAACTGATGCTTGTTATTACGAATACACTATTTGCAGAAGTGTAAGCAATTAATGCTCATTCAGTGAGACAAAAATAAAGATTTAATGAAATAAATGTTAAATATTAAAAATGGCTTTAATATACTGCACACAAATTGAACACATAAATATTTTGTTTGTAATCAAAGCATGAGGTACCCAAATATTCTAATATATATATATATATATATATATATATATCTCAATGTTTATTTATATAGCCCTAAATCACAAATGTCTCAAAGGACTGTACAAACCATTACGACTACGACATCCTCGGAAGAACCCACATAAGGGCAAGGAAAACTCACACCCAGTGGGCAGGGAGAATTCACACCCAGTGGGACGCCAGTGACAATGATGACTATGACAAAACCTTGGAGAGGACCTCAAATGTGGGCAACCCCCCCTCTAGGGGACCGAAAGCAATGGATGTCGAGCGGGTCTAACATGATACTGTGAAAGTCCAATCCATGGTGGCTCCGACACACTATGGATATATATATATATATATATATATATATATATATATATATATATATATATATATATATATATATATATATATATATATATATATATATATATATATATAAAGTGCCTTCACTGGAACTAAGGGGCAAAGCCCAACTCCTGAAAAACTAACCCCACACCATAATTCCTCCCCCACCAAATTTCACACTCGGCACGATGCCGTCGGAAATGTAGCGTTCTCCTGGCAACCTCCAAACCCAGACTGGTCCATCTGATTGCCAGATGAAAAAAGCGTGACTCATCACTCCAGAGAAGGTATCTCCACTGCTCCAGAGTCCAGTGGCGACGTGCTTTACACCACTGCATCACACGCTTTGCATTGGACTAGGTGATGTATGGCTTGGATGCAGCTACACGGCCATGGAAAGCCATTCCCTGAAGCTCTCTGCCTACTGTACGTGGGTTAATTGGATGGTCACATGAAGTTTGGAGCTCTGTAGCAACTGACTGTGCAGAAAGTCTTTGCACTATGCGCTTCAGCATCTGCTGACCCCTCTCTGTCCGTTTACGTGGCCTACCACTTGATGGCTGAGTTGCTGTTGTTCCCAAACTCTTCACTTTTCTTGTAATAAAGTTGACTTTGGAATATTTAGGAGCGAGGACATTTCACGACTGGATTTGTTGCACAGGTGGCTTCCTATAACAGTTCCACGCTGGAAATCACTGAGTGCGGCCCATTCTTTTACAAAATGTTTGTAGAAACTGTCTCCATGCCTAACTGCTTGATTTTATAATTGATTAGAACACCTGATTCTCATCATTTGGATGGGTGGCCAAATACTTTTGGCAATATAGTGGGTATATATATTCTCACGCCGGCACATTTCTTTATGTGTGAGTGAGGTTCAACCAACCTACTATCGCACGGCCACATTCGCTGGCACTTGTTACACGTGTTTCGCTGCACTTCTGTTTGTTTTCTGTTGGGTTAAAAATGTTGCTTTAGCAGAAGGAAGAACAAAGAGAGGATATTGCGCGTAAAAGTAAAGCCAACCGACCACAGCTATGTAATCCTGGTCACCGTTGACGTGAGGTGGGACTATTTTGGAGGTGCACGTCAAGGTTGGCTGGTAGGTTGGTAGTGGGAGGAGCGAGTTGGCGTGACTTGATGCTGCAGCACAATGAAACTTTTATACGTGCAAACTGACTTAATGTAGTCATGACAATATTAAAATCCCAGCAGGAGGTTTTCTATTTAAGTTGTTACTTTTTTATCAATAATTAATGTAAATGCAGGAAACAAGATCAATTACACAATTCATAATAATCAATCACTGATGATTATTCCATGTGTAGAAGAACATCACCACAAATTGGTGTCAGTCCACTTGGAAAATGTTATATTTGATGGACAAAAAATATTTGACACATCTGAGCTGAAGTTTGTTTGTGTTGTCTTGCGGACGTCCAACAGATGAACGCTCGTCAAGAAGAACGTCCCCTTCAGCAGTAAGAGGATCCACAGCCCCTCCATATTAAAGAAGAAAAGGAGGATCTCTGGGTTACTCAGGAGGAAGAGTTTGTTCCAGGGCAGGAGGAGGCGGATCACAGCAAGTTTCCACTGACTGTTGTCTCTGTGAAGACGGAAGCCCATGAAAACAAACCACCTGAGTCCTCACAGCTTCATCACAGTCCAAGTAAGCACAACATCTAGATGTCATCCAATATGTATGCTAAATAGTTAAAAACGGCTAGTACAACGCAGCTAACATAGGTAATGATAATCCTCTATTGTACCTTTAAAGCCCCTTTAAAATCACCAACATTAATCCATTTACCTGTAGTGACCTGTATATTAGCCAAGTTTTAGCAGCATTGTAATTGTAAGAGCCAACTTCGAGGAACTACTTTTAGTCAAACGGCTCCTTGCTCGCAGAGAGGTAGACTAGCTACTGAGCTGCTGCTGCATCGCTTCTGAGTTGGTAAAAGTTTGTTCTAGATTATAAATCATGCCTCACACTTGTATCGGCGAAGGTTTTGGCCATACACCGAGAAGTTGGTCGAATTAGTTTTAAACCAAAGGATGTCGCTAGGAAGACACGGCAAGATAGATAGATAAATAGTACTTTATTGATTCCTTCAGGAGAGTTCCTTCAGGAAAATTTAAAAAAAGATGCTCATTTAGCAACAAGCTGG
This sequence comes from Nerophis ophidion, assembly GCF_033978795.1. Classification (NCBI taxonomy): domain Eukaryota; kingdom Metazoa; phylum Chordata; class Actinopteri; order Syngnathiformes; family Syngnathidae; genus Nerophis; species Nerophis ophidion. The sequence continues at coordinate 16,207,242 of NC_084638.1, forward strand.
ACGAGCTGAAGCTGCAGATTGCAACAAATAAGATGTTTAGGGACAGCTGCATTCTGCTCATCAAGGAGACGTGGCTTCACCCGCTCATCCCGGACATGGCTATCGAGTTAGCGGGCCGCACAACACGTCGGCATGACTGAACCAATGACTCCGGTAAGAGCAGAGGAGGGGGGCTATGCATCGACGTCAACAACAGCTGGTGCACCAACATCAAGACTGTTACCAGTCACTGCAGTACGTTACTGTGAAATGCAGACCCATCTACCTTCCACAGGAGTTTAATTTTGTCATGCTAACGGCTGTTTACATACTAGTATGGCACTCAAGATGTTACTTGACTCCATTAGCAGTCAGCAAAGTGTGTACCTTGAGGCGGTGCACATCATTGGTGGGGACAAAAAAGGCTACCCTTTTTTGATTTTAGCTCTGCGTTCAATACCATCCTCCACCACAGACTGGTGCCCAAACTGACGGGGCTGGGACGGTCTTCCTCCATCTGCCACTGGATCCTGGACTTCCTGACAAATCGCTCTCAGAGGGTGGAAGTAGGATCCCACCTCTAAGCATCCATCAGCATCAGCACCGGCTCCCCACAGGGGCTGCGTGCTAAGCCCCCTACTCTACACCTTCCACACTCATGCCAGCAATACCACTATTAAATTTGCAGACGACACCACAATAGTTGGACTCATTTCTGGGAGGGATGAGTCTGCTTACAGCAGGGGTCACCAAACTTTTTGAAAACAAGAGCTACTTCTTGGGTACTGATTTGTGCGAAGGGCTACCAGTTTGATACACACTTAAATACATTGCCAGAAATAGCCAATTTGCTCAATTTACCTTTAACTCTATGTTATTATTAATAATTAATTATAAATAATGAAATATTACTCCTCCTCTCTGAGCTGCTACCTTACCGTGGTAGAGGAGTTTACGTGTCCCAATGATCCTAGGAGCTATGTTGTCTGGGGGCTTTCATGCCCCCTGGTAGGGTCTCCCAAGACAAACAGGTCCTAGGTGAGTGATCAGACAAAGAGCAGCTCAAAGACTTCTATGGAATTACAACAAAATGAACTCAGATTTCCCTTGCCCGGACGCGGGTCACCGGGGCCCCGCTCTGGGGCCAGGCCCGGAGTTAGGGCACGATGGCGAGCGCCTGGTGTCTCCATGGGGCCCGGCCGGGCACAGCCCGAAGAGGCAACGTGGGTCATCCCTCCAATGGGCTCACCACTCATAGGAGGGGCCATAGAGGTCGGGTGCATTGTGAGCTGGGCGGCAGCCGACGGCAGGGCACTTGGCGGTCCGATCCTCGGCTACAGAAGCTAGCTCTTGGGACGTGGAACGTCACCTCACTGGGGGGGAAGGAGCCTGAGCTAGTCCGCGAGGTAGAGAAGTTCCGGCTGGATATAGTCGGACTCACCTCAATGCACAGCAAGGGCTCTGGAACCAGTTCTCTCGAGAGGGACTGGACCTTCTTCCACTCTGGCGTTGCCGGCAGTGAGAGGCGACGGGCTGGGGTGGCAATTCCCGTTGCCCCCCGGCTCAAAGCCTGCACGTTTGAGTTCAACCCAGTGGACGAGAGGGTAGCTTCCCTCCGCCTTCGGGTGGGGGGACGGGTCCTGAGTGTTGTTTGTGCTTACGCACCAAACAGCAGTTCAGAATACCCACCCTTTTTGGGTACACTCGAGGGAGTACTGGAAAGTGCTCCCCCGGGTGATTCCCTTGTCCTACTGGGGGACTTCAACGCTCATGTTGGCAACGACAGTGAAACCTGGAGAGGCGTGCTTGGGAAGAATGGTCGCCCGGATCTAAACCTGAGTGGTGTTTTGTTATTGGACTTTTGTGCCTGTCACGGATTGTCCATAACAAACACCATGTTCAAACATAAGGGTGTCCATATGTGCACTTGGCACCAGGACCCCCTAGGCCGCAGTTCCATGATCGACTTTGTAGTTGTGTCATCGGATTTGCGGCCTTATGTTTTGGACACTCGGGTGAAGAGAGGGGCGGAGCTTTCTACCGATCACCACCTGGTGGTGAGTTGGCTGCGATGGTGGGGGAGGATGCCGGACAGACCTGGCAGGCCCAAACGCATTGTGAGGGTCTTCTGGGAACGTCTGGCAGAGTCTCCTGTCAGAGAGAGTTTCAATTCACACCTCCGGGAGAACTTTGAACATGTCACGAGGGAGGTGATGGACATTGAGTCCGAGTGGACCATGTTCCGAACCTCTATTGTCGAGGCGGCTGATTGGAGCTGTGGCCGCAAGGTTGTTGGTGCCTGTCGTGGCGGTAATCCCAGAACCCGTTGGTGGACACCAGCAGTGAGGGATGCCGTCAAGCTGAAGAAGGAGTCTTATCGGGTTCTTTTGGCTCTTAGGAGTCGGGAGGCAGTGGACGGGTACCGACGGGCCAAGCGGTGTGCAGCTTTAGCGGTCGCGGAGGCAAAAACTCGGACATGGGAAGAGTTCGGCGAAGCCATGGAAAACGACTTCCGGACGGCTTCGAAGCGATTCTGGACCACCATACACCGCGTCAGGAAGGGGACGCAGTGCACTATAAACACCGTGTATGGTGCGGATGGTGTTCTGCTGACTTCGACTGCGGATGTTGTGGATAGGTGGAGGGAATACTTTGAAGACCTCCTCAATCCCACCAACACGTCTTCCTTTGAGGAAGCGGTGCCTGGGGAATCTGTGGTGGACTCTCCTATTTCTGGGGCTGAGGTAGTTAAAAAGCTCCTCGGCGGCAAGGCCCCGGGGGTGGATGAGATCCGCCCGGAGTTCCTTAAGGCTCTGGATGCTGTGGGGGTGTCTTGGTTGACAAGACTCTGCAGCATCGCGTGGACATCGGGGGCGGTACCTCTGGATTGGCAGACCGGGGTGGTGGTTCCTCTCTTTAAGAAGGGGGACCTGAGGGTGTGTTCCAACTATCGTGGGATCACACTCCTCAGCCTTCCCGGTAAGGTTTATTCAGGTGTACTGGAAAGGAGGCTTCGCCGGATCGTCGAACCTCGGATTCAGGAGGAACAGTGTGGTTTTCGTCCTGGTCGTGGAACTGTGGACCAGCTCTATACTCTCGGCAGGGTTTTTGAGGGTGCATGGGAGTTTGCCCAACCAGTCTACATGTGCTTTGTGGACATGGAGAAGGCATTCGACCGTGTCCCTCGGGAAGTCCTGTGGGGAGTGCTCAGAGAGTATGGGGTATCGGACTGTCTTATTGTGGCAGTCCGCTCCCTGTATGATCAGTGTCAGAGCTTGGTCCGCATTGCTGGCAGTAAGTCGGACACGTTTCCAGTGAGGGTTGGACTCCGCCAAGGCTGTCCTTTGTCACCGATTCTGTTCATACGTTTCTAGGCCCAGCCAAGGCGTTGAGGGGATCCGGTTTGGTGGCCACGGGATTAGGTCTCTGCTTTTTGCAGATGATGTAGTCCTGATGGCTTCATCTGGCCGGGATCTTCAGCTCTCACTGGATCGGTTCGCAGCCAAGTGTGAAGCGACCGGAATTAGAATCAGCACCTCCAAGTCCGAGTCCATGGTTCTCGCCCGGAAAAGCGTGGAATGCCATCTCCGGGTTGGGGAGGAGACCCTGCCCCAAGTGGAAGAGTTCAAGTACCTAGGAGTCTTGTTCACGAGTGGGGGAAGAGTGGATCGTGAGATCGACAGGCGGATCGGTGCGGCGTCTTCAGTAATGCGGACGTTGTATCGATCCGTTGTGGTGAAGAAGGAGCTGAGCCGGAAGGCAAAGCTCTCAATTTACCGGTCGATCTACGTTCCCATCCTCACCTATGGTCATGAGCTTTGGGTCATGACCGAAAGGATAAGATCACGGGTACAAGCGGCCGAAATGAGTTTCCTCCGCCGGGTGGCGGGGCTCTCCCATAGAGATAGAGTGTGAAGCTCTGCCATCCGGGAGGAGCTCAACGTAAAGCCGCTGCTCCTCCACATCGAGAGGAGCCAGATGAGGTGGTTTGGGCATCTGGTCAGGATGCCACCCGAACGCCTCCCTAGGGATGTGTTTAGGGCACGTCCAGCTGGTAGGAGGCCACGGGGAAGACCCAGGACACGTTGGGAAGACTATGTCTCCCGGCTGGCCTGGGAACGCCTCGGGATCCCCCGGGAAGAGCTAGACAAAGTGGCTGGAGATAGGGAAGTCTGGGCTTCCCTGCTTAGGCTGCTGCCCCCGCGACCCGACCTCGGATAAGCGGAAGATGATGGATGGATGGATGGATGGAAATATTTCTCAAATATTCTTTGTCGAAAGAAAAAGAAGCTAAAATTAAGAATTAAGTTAAAATGTATTATTCTTTACAATAAAAAAAATAAATCTACTTGAACATTGATTTGAATTGTCAGGAAAGAAGAGGAAGGAATTTAAAAGGTAAAAAGGTACATGTGTTTAAAAATCCTAAAATCATTTTTAAGGTTGTATTTTTTCCCTAAAATTGTCTTTCTGAAAGTTATAAGAAGCAATGTAAAAAAATAAATTAATTTATTTAAACAAGTGAAGACCAAGTCTTTAAAATATTTTGTTGGATTTTCAAATTCTATTTGAGTTTTGTCTTTCTTAGATTTAAAAATGTCGAGCAAAGCAAGACCAGCTTACTAGTAAATAAATACAATTTAAAAAATAGTGGCAGCTCACTGGTAAGTGCTGCTATTTGAGCTATTTTTAGAACAGGCCAGCGGGTGACTCATCTGGTCCTTACGGGCGACCTGGTGCCCGTGGGCACCGCGTTGGTGACCCCTGGGCTACAGCAATGAAGTAGAGCGGCTGACTGGGTGGTGCAGGGAAAACAACCTGGTCCTTAACACCACCAAGACAAAGGAGCTGATCTTGGACTTCTGGAAGTAAAAAAATGCTAAACATCCAACCACTGTACATCAATGGGGACTATGTGGTAAAGGTTTCTAACTTCAGATTCCTGGGCATCCAGATCGAGGAAGACCTGTCAAGGAGTGCGAACGCCTCAGTGATCATTAAAAAGGCATAGCAGAGACTTTACTTTCTGAGCCTCCTCAAAAAGAACCATCTGTCACAAAAACCGCTTGTCTTTTAACCGCTGCTCAATAGAGAGTGTGCTGACATACTGCATGTGTGTATGGTATGAGCAGAGAGAAATGCACTTAAGAGGGTCATAAAAAGTGCCATGAAGATCACTGGCTGCTCTCTCTCCTCCCTAGATGAACTGTACAGTGCCATGTGCCTCAAAAAGGCCCATCATAAGTAGGGTTGTCCCGATCCGATATTTGGATTGGATCTACCGCCGATATTTGCCAAAAAATGTGTATCGGCAAGGCATGGGAAAATGTCGGTCCGGATCCAGTTTTGAAAAAAAATCCGGTCCGTGCTTTTCAACGCACCGATTTAAATAATACATTCCACTCTTCTGCTGCTCCCTAAGCTTAGTTCCGCATTTTCTAGCACACCTTCAACTAGGGATGTCCCGATACAACTTTTTCACTTCCGATACGATACCGATATTGTAGCCTTGAGTATTTGCCGATACCGATATCAATACGATACGATATAGGCATGAATCATACATATATTTATTCCTTATTTTGTTTTGTAGAATGTTAGAAAAGGTTTGATAAAGTGATGTTACTGTTACTGATGTTGTAGTGTTAAAACAGAAAACAATAGTCAGCAAGAGCCGATATAGGAAAAACTGACCCATTTATTATTAACCAATTGGTTACATAAATTTTAACCTTCAACATAAGAGTATTACCTCAACAAATCCAATAAAAACTAAATGTTATATTTAAAATGCAAAATAACCACTAATACCAACATAATTATACAATTGAATAGAATAAATCAAAAATAAATTAGAAGACCCTGAAAAATAACCTAAATAAATCCAATAAAAAAAAAAAAAAAACGTTTTAAAGTGCAAACAATTCAAGTTCACTTCAGTTATTTTTTTACTGTCAGCATATGTTGGAAACAACTGTGGGCAGGGACAAAAACCACAAAAACAACAGAATATTGTCCACTGTCCAACTGCTCTAAATTAAGAGTTCACAGCTCCAGTTTCACTGACTGACTATGCCCAAAACAATGTAGTAATTACTCTTAGTCTTCACTGAAGAATAGTGTAAACACAATAAACATATCACTCTAATAACCAGAGCATAAAACAAATAATAATCAGTCAGTGCTGACTACCCTTAATACGCCTCCTCCTCCTTCTCCACTTTCTGCAGTCCGAGCATAATGTGGAGATTTTTTTTTAAGAAGATAAGCATTTCGGCATGCTGTGCTGTCAGCCTGCTCCTGTGCTCCTCAATGATAATTGACGCTGTGCTGAAAAGCCTTTCACTCTCCACACTTGTGCAGGGAGCACAGAGGACTTTAGCTGCTGTTGCTGTCATGGTGGGGAGTTGAGCTTGGTTTAGGCTCCAGTAGTGTAAAGGGTTGCTCTTCCGTTCAATTGGAGCCTCACAGAAGTAGCTCTCCATTTCACAGATTGCCCCTGTGGTGATCTGGTCAGATGGACCTGCTGCTGTGCTGCTCTCCTCCAGTATTTCGTCAAAGAAGCTGCCAAGGCTGCTGCTTGCACCCGCCATCCGTGGAGTCTTGTCCACTGGCTTGGTCACATCAGGTGGAGGCGTGGTCTTCAGCTCCTCTTGTACTTTACATACCGCTGCCTTTAACGCTGCTTTTGCATGTCCCAGGTTTTCCGGGTTTGTGAAGTATCTGGCATAAATATAAAATATATAAAATAATGTAACATGCATATTTTAGTAATATAACCTGTAATCTTATTTTATGCACTCACAACACAGTCACATAGGCTACAACCAACTCACTGTAAACAGTACAGTTTTTCTCATATACATCAGATTAGGCTAAATAAATGTAAGAATTTAACATAAATTCCCTTACTTGTCTTTATAACGTGGATCCAGCAGTGTTGCCACGGTGTAGAGGGGCTCGGATTCCACATGCCTGAAACGTCTGTGGACTGCATCCAGAAGGGTGGCTTTCACAGTTAGGATCCCATGATCATCTTCACTCTCCTTACTGAGAAACCGTACCAGTGCATGGACAGAGGGGATGACATCGGCTGTGGTAGCAGACGCGGCACTGACTAGAGTTGTTAGCTCTTCAAAAGGGGTCAGAACCTTTGAGGTCTTCTCCAACAGCCCCCACTGGTTTGCTGTTAGAATGGCTGGCAGGGTGTGGTTTTCTTCAGATGAGTAGGCATGCAGTGCCCGTTTTTGATGAATGAGGCTGTCAATCATGTACTTTGTACTGCTCCATCGTGTCTGGACATCCTGCTGGAGACGTTTTGGTGTGACATTCAGCTCTATTTGCAGGTCTTCAAGGCTTGAATAAGCCTTGGGGGAATGTTTGAAGTGGCCCACTATTTTTCTCCCGTTGGCTAGTGCATCACTTACAGCTCGCTGTGACAAGACCCCTTCATGGACTACAAGCTGAAGAGTGTGAGCAAAACATCCTAAGCTTGATACACCTAGCTGATCCATTGCCTTTTTCATGTTGGCAGCATTGTCTCTTAAAACGACATGGACCTTATTTTTCTCAATCTTCCAGTCATGCAGCATCTCCTCCATGGCGTGCGTGATTGCATCAGCTGTGTGCGATCCCCTGAATTCACGTGCATGTAACACTGCTCTCTGCAGTGTGAAGTCAGGGTCCACCCAGTGCGCAGTCAGGCTCAACAGAGACAGCGGACGATGGTCTGAGCTCCAGATGTCTGTGGTGAAGCTTATAGCGTTTACCTTCTCCACGTGTGCGGCAATACACTTTTTAACCTCTTCGTGCATCTGGGGTATAGTTTTGTCTACAATGTAGTGGCGGCTAGGAATAATGTAGCGAGGTTCGAGGTGCTCCATTAAGCGTTTAAACCCGACATTACTCACCACCGACAGGGGCTGGTCATCAAGCACAATAAACTGGGCTATCTTTTCTGTTATGGCCATTGCCTTTTTGCTGTACCGTGGTAGTTTGTCACGTTTTGCAAAGCTTTCGGCCAGCGTGGGTTGCTGAAGCGAGCCAGAGGTGTGCAGCTTTGCCTTGTTGCTCTCGCGAAAATCCTCATGTTCTTTTTTGTGGTGTTTTTTCAAATGTGCGATTAGGTTGCTTGTATTGAACCTTCCCGGTTCTGTCCCTCCACGGGACACTTGCGCCTGACAAATGGTGCATTTAGCACCAACGTCTTTGTCCGAGTTTAAGTTAAAATACTTCCACACAGCCGACATCACTACACTTTGCTGAGCACACGCGTTGTCGTTGTTGTGATCACGCGGGCTGTGCATGCTGGATCAGAGACGCTCTTCTTCCGCGGCCGCCACCAACGTTAATTAAGGGGCATTGCCGCCACCTACTGTGTTGGAGTGTGATCAAACCAGTCACCTATTATAGAAGTGCTGCAGCGGCAAATGGACAGCTTATACCGGAGTTTTTAGATTCAGTCCAATAAAATCCAATATTCCCTTTTTGGCTAATATCGGACCGATTTCCGATATCAATATCGGATCGGGACATCCCTACCTTCAACACATCCACAGGTCTGTGTCCTAACCGTTAAAACGGCAATGTAAATTAAAAGTTACGGTAAAAATGTCAGCTGTGTGGGACTATTTTACCCTACAAAACGAAAAAGATGAACATACTGTAGCGACAGCACTCTGCCACCAACATCAACAGGCAACCAATGGTCGCTGCTAGAGAAAACTGCAACAATTCTTAAACCCTTCCAAGAGCTGACAGCCGAAGTTGGTGCGACATGCTTTCTAGACAGTGCGAGCGAAGAACACCGAGGGATTCAAACCATGAAGGCCACCTTTCTCGATGCGATCCACACACGTTTTGACCATGTGGAAACTGAACCCCTCTATGCCGTGGCAACAATGCTAGATCCACGCTACAAAGACAAGTAAGAGCTTTATAATTATTTGAGCATGTTATAAGCTTCAGTACTATATTGAAAATATTTTACTCTACAGCTGGCATTTATTTCTTTGTCAGTATTTCAGTAGCCTAATGTTTCATAGATATAAAGTGATGGGAATGTATTATTATTATAATAGTATTATTTATTATTATTGTTATTATTCTTATTCTCCTTCAGTTATATGATGGGTGAGGAAATGAATGTCACTGTTGATCATTTCGGATCTATTTTGTGAGTTACTTGTTGTAATTGTACATTAATAGGTGGAGATTGGCTGAATCAATATTAAATAATTGATATATCTTTATTACATTTTATCCAAATGTTAAGGTTCTTCACTAGTTCTACCAACCTGCATCAGGCAAAGGAGGCACTAAAGGTAGAGGTGATGAAAATGGAAAAAGAACTGAAGACTATCCCTACTGGAGAAGGTGTGGCTAAGGCTGAGACAGCAAGGCAAACACCAGGAATGGAGGCTGGAAGCTCAACCTGCAGCCTCGGCAGCTACTTTGACGAGATATTGGAGGAGAGCAGCCAAGTTCCTCAATGCTCCTTGCACAAGTGTTGAGAGTGAGGGGCTTTTTAGCACAGCCTCACTCATCATTAATGAACACAGGAGCAGGCTGACACCTGAGCATCTTGAGGTGCTCGTCTTTGTTAGAAAGAATCTCCCCTTTATGCTCGGACTGCAGTCAGGGGGGGCAAACAATTGAAGGGAGTTTGTGGATAGTTTTTTTTTTTTTTTAAGTTTACACTTGTTCAAGAGCAAGTATTGATGCTGAGTTATAGACATTTTTTCCCACTCAGGTTTGTGTGTTTTGCTTTATTTAATAATGTTTACAGCATTATTCGCACTTTATACTGTTCACTTTTTCACTGTTCAATGATGCCATTTCTGTTTGTCATGTATAATTGTGTCTATTTTGTGTTTATCCTTGAATAAACAAGTCAGTTTCTTGTTACCGACCATTGTGTATTATTCAAACTCACCTAATTCAGCAGGCTAGTTGTTATCAAGCGTATTAAAACCATTTTCAACATGAATCTGACAACTAAGTAGGCTAAATAACTTTAAACTTTATTACATGCTCGGATAGGCCAGTATCGGCCAGTGTCGGTATCGGATCGGAAGTGTAAAAACAACATCGTTATCGGATCGGAAGTGCAAAAACCTGGATCGGGATATCCCTAGCATGAAGCAAAAGGAAATAGACTTTCAATCCACAGCACTCGCAGTGAGAGAACTCGACCACAAGGAGGCATCATAGCACAGCCAACAATACAGAATACAGATTTACACTGTAAACGACCTAATCTTTTCTCCATGTTTATACCTCAGTAAATGACATTAAAATCACAGGGGGCGCTGGAGCCTATCATAGCTGCACTCAGGTTAAATGGAATTTATGGCTATATAGATTTTAGGCCACATTGCCCACCACTCGTAACAGTCTGTCTTATTTTCCTGTGAATAATGTTGTAAAGAGCAGCGTGTTTGTTTTCAGGCCAATTCATATACCGTATTTTTTGGACTATAAGTCACATTTTTTTTTTGTAGTTTGGCCGGGGGTGAGACTTGGCAAAACTATAAATAAAAAAATGTTTTTTAATTTTTTTTGGTTTGGCTGGGTCTCACCCCCCACTGGACTGTGGAGAAGACTGTGACTTATAGTCCGAAAAAATACGGTAATAACTTATTATTTTAAGTACATGTAAACATACTGAATGCCTCATGTGACTGAGCAAATCAAGCATGTTTGTCGTTTTGTATCCTGCAGATGTCTGTGAAGAACACCTTCTGACTGAAAAACAGGAGTGTAGCTTCAGAATGGTGAAGGAGGATCCTTCTAAGAGGACGACCAGGTGCCACAGACCCTCTGGCGTCTCCTTTTCTTCTTTGACACAGACGCTTCCCTGTAAAAAGGAAGAGGAAGATTCACTGACCCTCCACATTAAAGAGGAAGCGATGGAACACAAAATCAGTCAGGAGGGAGATCATCTTGAATGACTGGTGGAGTTCCCAGTGATTGGCGTCCTCGTGAAGAGTGAAGATGAAGAGGTCAAAGGTAAAAGTGAGGAGAAGAGAAAGGCGGAGCCCCCAAGCAGCAACTCAACACAACACATGACAACAGAAGCTGATGGAGACCACTGTGGAGGATCACAAGCAGACAAGCTCTTAGCTCCACTGTCAGATAGTGAGGACACAACGTCACACTCCTGACACTGATGATGAAGACTCTAAAGATGATAAGACATGTCACACTGACAACACTCACTTCACATGTTCTCACTGTGACAAATCCTTTCGTTCCCGTTCTTATCTGAAAGTACACATGAGAACACACACTGGAGAAAAAACGTTTTCCTGCTCAGAATGTGGTAAATGTTTTACAATACGTAAGAGTTTAAAAGTACACACGAGGACCCACACTGGAGAAAAACCTTTTTCTTGTTCATTCTGTGATGAAGGTTTTACAGAAAAAAATGTGTTGAACGAACACATTTCAATACACACTGGTGAAAAGCCTTTTACCTGTTCAATACGTGGTAAAAGTTTTACACACAGTCAGACTTTGAAAAAACACACAAGGTTACACACTGGTGAAAAACCTTTTATCTGTTCAATATGTGGCTCTTCTTTTCCGAGGAAGGAATCTTTGAAAGTGCACATGAGAACACACACTGGTGAAAAACCGTTTTCCTGTTCAGTCTGTGGTAAAGGTTTTGCAGAAATTCAACATTTGAAAAGACACAGGAAAACGCACACTGGTGAAAAAACACATTCCTGTTCAATCTGCAACAGAAGCTTTTGTGACCTAACAAACCTTAGAGCACACATGAGAACACACCCAGGAGAGAAAGTGTTGAGTTGCAGTGTGTGTGGTGAAAGATTCTCTTATAAGAAGCAGTGTAAGAAACACAAGTGTGCTGGTGAGAACAGCAACAGTAAATGAAACTGCAGGATTTGAAATAACCCTAATCCCTAACCTCAAGGCATGATTTTGACTCTTTATTGTTTGACTTCACATATTTCCAAAAATGCCTGCCAAGGAGGGGCAGCAAGGTAGACAAAAACATATGAGTAGAGTGACCATCTTCAGAAAATGTGCCGAATATCTTTACACACCTCGGTCTTCTCTCCAGCACCATTAGAACAAAAAGGGACGTTTTTGTCATGAAAAAGGAAGGTTTTTGTGGTTGGTGCACTAATTGTAAGTGTATATTGTGTTTTTTATGTGGATTTAATTAAAAAAAAACATATATATATATATATATATATATATATATTTTTTTTTTTAATATAAATGAATGAAAAATTCTTCTGCGGCCCGGTGGTTGGGGACCACTGCCTTATAGGGCTGCGAATCCTTGGGTGTCCCACGATTCGATTCAGTATCGATTCTTGGGGTCACGATTCGATAATATATCGATTTTTTTCAAAACGATTCTGTATTCATTCAATACATAGCATTTCAGCAGGATCTACCCCAGTCTGCTGACATGCAAGCAGAGTAGTAGATTTTTTTAAAAAGCTTTTAGAATTGTAAAGAACAATGTTTTATCAACTGATTGCAATAATGTAAATTTGTTTTCACTATTAAACAAATTAAAAAATATGACTTATTTTATCTTTGTGAAAACGTGTTGTCAAGCTTATGAGATGAGATGCAAGTGTAAGCCACTGTGACACTATTGTTCTTTTTTTTATTTTTATAAATGTCGTGTTTGTGTCTCCTCTTGATTGCACTGTTTATTGCAGTTCTGAGTGTTACTGGGTCAGGTTTGGTTTTGGAATTAGATTGCATTGTTATGGTATTGATGTGTAGTGGTTTGGATTGATTAAAAAAAAAAATCGATTTTTTTAAAAATGACAATCGATTCTGAATCGCACAGCGTATTTGATTGGATTCGTATTCGAATAAATTTTTTCCCACACCCCTAATGCCTTACCACCGTAGGCTTCTACAAAGAGGGTGTCATCAAGCTGCCCCTCACCAGTCTCACAGAGGAGTTCAAGTGTGCAAAAATCTAGACTCCAGATGACACTGAATGAATCCAGAGACTTAGTAGAGAGCAACAATGCACCGCCCTTGGCGACAGGGAGCAAATGGAGACCAGTCAAAGCAGTGGAAGAAGCAACAACAGACCTCAGACATGCTGACATTGTGGGCTATGTGCAGCAAGGAAGAGGAGGCTTTGGGCTAACAGCTACCTGCCCAGCTTGGAATAAGGCCACAGCACCAGAACGGAGAAAGATGGTGATGGACCACGTACGCCGCCAGGAGGAGGCTGCAAGATGGGCCAAGGCAGTGTCTCTGGGCAAACAGGGTCAGTGGACGAGATGGGACAGTGTGGAGAGGAGGAAGATCAGCTGGCAAGAACATGAGGGCCATGGAAGTGAGGCAGTTGAGCTTTGTCATCAAAGAGACATATGATATCCTTCCAACATCAGTTAATCTTCACTATAGTGGTTCGGCGCCCTTTGTTCCATGCCAGCCACTCTCAAGCACATTCTCATAGGGTGTAAAACCAGTCTCACCACTCCCCAGAGGGAACAAGATAGCTCTTTTTTCAAAAATCATCATAGATCAAAAAGGCAATCCGAAGAAAGAAAATAAATGCCTTGACTCTGATTCGGCCCTGGGTTGCTGCGGCCAAAACACAAAGTATTAACCACCATACGATCACGGCTTTAACAAACCAGCCTGATCTATAATGTGTTTGCTTCTTTGATGTCTAATGGTAAAATATCTATTAAAGTGACATTCTGTTTGAACAACATCATGGAAGATAATTTCATTCAGTGTGCTAATACTTAATGTTCGGGGACATTTCTGTCTCATCAAACCAATAAAGTAAATGAACATCCTCATTCATCCAGGTCATTGTATTCTCAGGTCATGAAATGGATCGCAACTGGATTGTTCAGTTTGTCCTAGACGACGTTTCGCTCCTTATCCAAGCAGGCTTCATGTTGGTACGGCTTGTCAGCCATGAGAGTGGCCTACATTTTTTTCTGGACCTCTCCCTTCACTTCATAGATTCATACAGCTGTTGTGGTAGTGTTAAAGTGGACATTAGTATACCTGATAGAGGGCAAGGTCAGAGCAGTAATGGTTTTGGACAGACGTCCTCAGGATGTCAGATAGTAAGTATTTTGAGTAAGTATTTTGAGTCTTTTTTGAATGAAATCACATACAAACATAATGGGTGAGCCATCGAGCCAGATTTGAACCATTGACCTAAGCACTTCAGCACGAGCAACTACAGTCCTTCGCTCTACCAACTGAGCTATCAATGAGTCTGCTGTATATTTAACTCTTTAGCAATTCAATGTAAGAAAATTAAGATAACTTGTACGGATTTGCACACATTTGTAATTATTTGCAATAACGGAAGCATTAGCTTCTTCAGTACATTAGATGGACTAAAACATGGCAGTACATTTGTTCCAAACTGATTTCCTTACTTTTTGACAGGATGATAACATTTCTTAACAAGATTTAGGAGTGACTCTGGACAACGTCTGCTTTGATCAAGTGTTCAAGTGATACTAAGTCTGATTCTTGGATCAATATTATGATATAATGATAATTGACTGATACGTTTTTAAAGCTTGAACTTACAAAGGGGTCTGACAACATTGACTATGTCAGTTTTCACCAAATCTTTTATAAAGTCATCTTGAAAATCTATTTTTCAATTAAAATATACCAAAATGAGGCCATGCCATTGAAGAATGTTATGAGTATTGCATGCAATTGGCAGATTTTGGTTCTGGTCCGGGAGTCAACTACTGCAAGACAGCCAAAGAATCAGTAACGGGAAAAGTTAGCTCGGCTCTTCCGTTTTAAAGGGCGAAGTCATCTAATATCGTTTTGTTCTAATAGCGCTGGAGAGAAGGCCAAGTTGTCTAAAAATGTCCGGCACATTCTCTGAAGATGGTCATTCGACTCATATACTTCCGTGCCTGTTCACACATTCCACTCAGAGCCGCTGACCACAACGTCATCTGTTCACTTCCGTCATACAAACAGGAACTAAAGCCCCACAAACCACACTGCAGCAGTGCCCCCCAGTGGATGGACGACGCCACCACTCAACTCCAATGCTCCTTAGCTTGTACTGACTGGGCCATTTTTGATGGTAGTCTGAATGGCAGAGTCTCTGTCATTACAGACTACATCAAATTCCGCATCAGCTTCACAAAACCGACCAAAACAATAAATATCGATCCCAATTTCAAACCTTGGATTACCCCACAATTAAAACAGAGCCTGAGAGAAAAACATAAATCCTTCAGGCAACACGACTGGGCCAGCTTCAAGGCAACAAATAGGAATTTAAAAAACGAGGTACTTAGAGCAAAACTGAAGTACAAAAACAAACTGGAAACTGAATTCAGCAGCATGAACACCAAGCAGGCCTTTCAGTAGGTGAAAACCCTGACAAGATGCGGACCAAAATCATCATGCACTGTCAGTGACCCAGAAACCCTCTCTAAAGACCTGAACACATGTTTTACCCGTTTTGATAATTTGGACTTCTCACCAGAGTGCCAGGATCTGCTGAGAGCCCTCCCATCACCAGACCCCGAGTAAAAGGCATCCTTCACATAGGAGGAAGTATGGCAACAGCCGAGCCGCTGCAAGCCAGGCAAGGCACCAGGGCCTTATGGCATTAGAGCCAGTGTGATCAGGGACTGCCATGGAGCTCTCCCCTATCCTACACTTTGTCTTCTGTCAATGCTACCAGACTGCAACAATACCCACATTTTGGCAAACTGCAACTATCATCCCAGTACTGAATAAATCCAGACCCACAGAACTCAACCACTACTGCCTCATAGCCCTCACATCCATAATTATGAAGTGCCTGGAGAAACTGCTGCTCCATATCATCTTTCCAGTTGTCACACCACACCTGGACCCCCTCCAATTTGCCTACAGGGCCTGCTGTGGCCTGCCTGCTGCATCTCCTCCTCCAGCATCGGGACTTTCCAGGCAACTTTGCCAGGATCCTCTTTGTGGATTTCAGCTCCGCCTTCAACTCCCTACAGAAGCATCTACTGATCCGGAAACTACACCATCTCAACATCCCCCCTCAGCTGATCCACCTCACCCACAACTTCTTCACCAAACGACTGCAAGCAGTTGGTTAAACTATCATAACACAGTCAAACATTTCACAGAGTCATGCACAGCCAGTTATCTGGATATCAATGTCAATAAAACAGGAGAAATGTGTTTCAACCCCCCCTCACCTCAGCACCCCATCATCATGAACACACAAACAGTTAAAACAGTTGACACGTTTAAATACCTGGGCGTAACCTTGGACAATAAACTCACCTTTGATCAACACACCTCGGACATTCAAAAAAGAAGTCAACAAAGACTGTCAGGCACCGGCAAACTTAAAGGACTATACCTTGCATCTCACCTCCTGTTATTACTGTACCAAAGCATTGTTGACATCCTTCTGTACTGTTTCACATGTTTTTTCACTATGCTTTTTGTAACCAACCGAACAAAATCACACGCATTACAAACATAGCAGCTAAAATCTTCGGCCTACCCACACCCAACATCTCAGATCCAAACCAGAGGTCCATCATTCGACTGGTAAACACAATATGACTCACCCACTACACCAATACATCATCCCACTACCATTAGGGTGTAGGTACAGAACTATCAAATTCCGGAGGGCCCGCCTCAGGAAAAGCCTTATCCTTGCAGCTATATTCTCCCTAAACAGCAGGCCCTGCCGACCCGTCTGACAAGCCTGTAAATGTGTTGGTCATGTATGATGCCTTTGTTATTTTTGTTTGTGACGTGTAATGTCTATTTAAATGTACGCCAGTGAAAATGAATTTCCCCAACGGGGACCAATAAATCTAAATCTTAAGCTAAAATCTAATATGCTTTTGTCTACCTTGCTGCCCTTCCTTGGCAGGGTTATTTGAAAGTTTGTTCAGACAAACAATAAAGAATCTAAATAATGTCTTGTGTCTTAAGGTTGCACAAAATAGGAACCATAACAGCTGTATGAATCTGGGAAGTGAAAGGAAAGGTCCAGAAGAAAGTTAAAGGGAATCACATGGCTGACAAGCCGTGCCAGCCGTTCTGAGGGATGATTGTAAATCCAGAGACCCAGGCTGCAGAGAGACCAGTTTTGTATTGTGAGAGCCACAGAAGGCTTAACAGTAAAAACAACTGGTTAAGAAGAACACAGGGGTGGGCTGAAACCATGGGTCGTACCAGGGCCTTCAGAGATTTAGTCTGCCACTCTCCCAACTGAGCTATTCCAGCCATTTAAATTCCTTTTGGGTTCACTTTTTCAAATGTAACCAAAGTCTGCCCTATTGTTGACTTTTAAGGTCTGGAAGGAGGCCTTTCCATAGGTTCTCAGAGCCTAGTATTGGTCAGCAGAACTTGATTCCCGGAAGCTCAAAAAGAATGACTTACGCTCCATGACTGAGCATATTCGGGTCCCTAAAATATTAAGCGCAATGCTTCTGAAGAATGTTTTACTACCAAGATATGGTTTCACATCTTATTCAACCACTTACCATAGGGAACAAGATACCTATTTTTCAAAAATCATCATAAAAAAAGGCAGTTTGAAGAAAGGGTAAAGTGCCGTGACCCGGATTCGAACCGGGGTTGCTGCGGCCACAACACAGAGTACTAACCACTATACGATCACGGCTGTAGCAACCTTCTCTGATTGATAAATTGTTTTCTCTCCTGATGTCTAATGTTAAACGATCTGCTCAAGCAACATTCTGTTTGAACGACATCATGTCAGAAAATCTCATTCAGTGTGCTAATACCTAATGTTCTGGGGAAATTTCTGTCTCATTGAACATATTTAGGATATAGGACATGATGATTCTTTTTTCAATGACATCACAAAAAAATAGTGAAAGAATCCTTGGAGCCAGAATTGGACCAGCAACCTAAGGATGTCAGCATCAGCAATTACAGTCCTTCGCTCTACAAAGTGAGATACTGAAGGTCCAGCTGGTAGTTTTTCATTTAGGAATTCAATTGATTAAAATCTAATTAACCATTGGACAGAGTTGCAGACATGTGTAATAACATGAAATAATGGAAGAACCAGCTTCTACAGTACACAAGAGATGCTAAAAAACTAACTTTGTGCTGTGATTGGGCAGACAAAAGCTGGAATTGTATTTGATAGGTGTTTGAAAAAACGGATCCAGTTACGTGATTGGCCACGGAAAGATGAACTCAGCCCGGTGATAGGTTTAGGAGAAGTGTGGGCGGCGGCAGAACAAAAAAGTTTGTATTCACACTGTGAAGGTTTAAAAGCATTACCAGAAACTCCAATTATTAGACAGTGTACCTGAATGAAACACTTGTGGTAAATCTTTTGCTGTAGGTGTGTTGGATGCACCTTCACGTCACACTGAGCCCAGCTTTATTACTCTCAGTTTAAAGTAATGTAAGGGTCAGTTTAAGACCAAACATTAGCTTAAGGGACAATACACCATTAAACAACGTAACGTGTCTAAATTAAAAATGAGGGAAAGGTGTGTTCCCAGCGACCCGATTCTGGAAAAGCGGATGAAGATGGATGGAAAGGTGTGTGACAACTGATGTTAGGATTCCAATAGCAAGGTTGGCAGGTCAGGGACACCATTTCAGTAGTGTAAGAGCCACAGGAGGTTTATTAGTAAAAACAATTGGTTAAAGAGAACACAGAGTTGTGATGAAACCCGGGGTAGTACCCAGGGCCGTCACTAGACCTAATACTGTACTGGGGCATACCTGGGGCACAAATAATTCATGTGAGCGTGCAAAGCGCGCAAGCAAAAATATTTTTAGCACTTATTTATCATAAAAAATACATAAATAGTGCTTTAAACTATGAAATCATATCAGATTATGTTGTATGGATCTTTGATTAACCACCTGAAATTAACTAATGCATTTGACCTACTTGTGCACTTTTTTACTCCAGACTTCTAAACTGCTACTGGTAAAAGCAAAAAGGAAGTGCAATGAATCTTTTTTAAATATATATTGCAGTAATCATCTGCAAATTTAACATCAACAAAAGTAAAACATAAAATAAAGCACCCCTACATCTCTGGGTTCTTTTATATTATTTAATTTCCATTTATGGCAATGTGGCTAATCCTATTTCAGATACACAAAACTATAAAATATACACAAAACAATAAAACCACGGTAGTAGAATAAATGAACAACTGTCTTGTGTCTGTTCAGGGAATCATTTTCTGAGAAGTAAACTGTAACGTTTCGTTTTCATTTTTGCAAAGTGGTCAATCACTCTGGACAGACATGGAAATATTACAGTAACTGTTATACAGTTGACCAGTGGTTCCCAACTGCTGGCTCCTGACATAAAAGTGGATTGTGTGTCATTTTCAGTGAGTCGCAGTCAGATGTGTGCATGAAAAAAAAAAAGTTTAGGGAGAAAAAAATCAAATTGTGGCAACAAAACCAGATTATTTTAGCCTTTTTTCTAGTGACTAATAGTGAGTATTTTAGCAAAAGGCAAACCGACTAATAAGTTGGAGGAGGACTCAGGACAAACATGGAAATATATTTAAAACAAATCTAAATGGGGCAACAAAACCCGATATTTTCAGCCATCTTTCTGAAAAAAATACAGAAATGTTACTATTTTTTCTGGAAACAAAACCAGATGCTTTAGCTGTAGCCATTTTTCTCGTGACAAAACAAAATTATTTTAGTCAAAGTCACACCGATTAACAAGACAAGTCTACTGTGCTATTTTTCTGTGAAATAAACTTGAATGATTTAAAAATTTGGCTCACGACTTGATGATATGGAAAAATGTTTTTCTTCCTGAAGATAAAACATGTGAGAAGCACTCAACTCACACATGCTAACTCCAAATCATCATTGATGCAGAACCAGCAGACAATAACCAACATTATGTTTCATGTTCATTGGAAATTCCCCCGACAGCTCGTACAGCAAATGAATATGTTTGTCTTGATACAAGGAATAACGTTAGCTAACTTAGCATCAACTTAAGACAATGATGTTGCCTTGCTAGCTAGGACTTCACTTACATCTCCCATTCCTCGCTTGTTCTCTGCTGCGGGCGAATAACTTTCTTAAATCCATCTAGGAGTTACAGTTTGAGTCAAATCAAAATCAAAATATTGTAATTAACAAATTGTTGTTGGCTAACGTCACCTACCTCACGCAGTGATTTGAATCCTCTCTCTCTCTCTCTCTCTCTCTCTCTCTCTCTATCTCTCTCTCTCTCTCTCTCTCAACGTCCCGATCCACATGTGAATAAATTACCATGTTAAGTAGCCATGTGCTCACTGTTTCGTGGAGTGAATACAGTAGCGATCAATTACCATACTAAGTAGTATGTGCACTGTTGTCTATGTTATGTAGACTTAAAACTCTGAAGCGTTTTTTTTTATTGGTGAAATTTTTACTGGGGCACTGCAGATCAACAGTGGGGCACATGCCCCACTGAAATATGTCTGGCGACGCCCCTGGTAGTACAAAGGACCTTCAACCCTTCAGTCTGACGTTCTCCCAACAGAGCTATTTGAGATTTACAAACCCGTCTTGGGTTCACTTTTTCAAATGGAACCAAGGTCTAACCTGGTGGTATCTTTTGAGGGCTGGAAGAAGTCCTTTCCATGGCCATCACTGAGCCTCGAATTGGTCAGTAGAACAGGTACTTGAATCCCTTGAACTCAAAAATAATGTCCTCCACTCCATGACTGAGCATTTCAGGGTCTCTAAAAAAAATTCAGTTTAATGCTTTTGGCAAAATTCTGGGAAGCACCCGACTTAAATCTAGCTTAGAGTTGGCAACTTCGGGAGAGGAGCTTCTTTATTGGTTGAAACCTTCTTTGTTGATGACAATGTAAAACTGGCTTAACTGTCAATAATGAGGTTTGTGTTTAAGCAATTGGTGAGCATGAGCTTTGACATTTCCCTGCTTGAACATCCTAATTATTTCACTTTTATCTGTGTTTGCCAATATGGTTATTCTCTCAGATGTTCGGCAAAAAAAACATTAGAAAGATCCTGGGTAGCTCAGTCAGCAGAGCTTCAGAATTCTAATCTGAGGGTCCAGGGTTGAAGTCTGTGTTCAGATGGCCATTTTTAACTTATTTACATTTCTGCAAAGGCGTCCCGTTTGCCCCTCTGCAGCAGTCCTGTAGTATCCTGTATTTAATGTGTAAAACTTATTTGAGCTGATGCTTCCATTATGACAAATAATTACATGTGTGCAGATCAAGAGTTATCTAAATTGTAATAAATTGAATAGAAGCGTGGGTCTTACAAGACCCTTTGATAGCTCAGTTGGCAGAGCGGGAGACTATAGTTGCTCATGCTGAAATCCTAAGGGAGCTGGTTCAAGTCTACCTTTAAGGATTACCTGTTATATTTTTATGTGATGTCATTCAAAAAGAAAAAAAATAATGTTTTACATCCTGAGGACATCCATTCAAAACCATTATCGCTAGGACCTTGGCCTCTATGGATTACTGTCTCTATAAGACAGGTGGGTTTCGAGCATGCCGGCCTACCGTTTAGGTCTTATTGCATTCAGTTAGGATATCACCTTGGTTGGATACTTATTGTTTTTCCCTAACCGTGTGTGTGTTGGTGTATTACTATGTGTAAACTTACTCTACAAACATTCTTTAAACATTTTACACACACTGAATAATACTTAGCTGAACTCCTGCGCAAGACGGCAACAACTCTCAATTCCAAAATATATTAGAATTACCAGTCAACCAAAAGCAAAACAAGTATTTTACCTTCATTTGTGAAGTCCTCTGTTGGGCTGTTTTTGGTGGGTTATGGTCCAGAAGTCAACTACCACAAGACAGCCAAAGAATCCTGATAAAGGGACAAGTTAACTCGGCTCTTCCGTTTTAAAGGGCACAGTCTTCCAATGTTGTTTTGTTCCAAAGGCGCCGGAGAGAAGGTTGGTTTGTCTAAAATTGTCCGGCACATTCTCTGAAGATGGTCACTCTACTCACATGGTTATGTCCACCTTGCTGCCCCACCTTGGCAGGGATATTTGGAAGTATGATTAGTCAAACAATAAAGAATAAAAATTGTGTCTTGTGACTTGAGGTGGACACAAAATAGGAACCTTAACAGCTGTATGAATTGAGGAAGTGAAGTGAAAGGTCCAGAAGAAAATTTAAGCCACTCTCATGGCTGACAAGCCGTGCCAGCAGTTCTGAGGGATGATTTTAAATCCAGATACCCAGGGTGTAGTAGTTTGACAGTCGAGCTAAGTGTAACAGAGGCCCGGGCTATAGCCAAAAGAAGGCCAGAATGAAGCGGGCAGACTTCCAGGCTATGGCAGTTGATGTAAGGTTGTAAGATTCAGTTAAAGACCAGACATTGGCTTAAGGGACCATCCCGTTAAAAAACGTAACAATTGTCCAAAAAACAAATAACGGAAAGGTGTATGACAACTGATGCCAGGATTCCGCCAGCATGGCTGGCCGATCACTTCATTAGAGTAAGAACCACAGAAGTGTCCTTAGTAAAATGAAGTGGTTAAGAAGAACCCATAGTTGTGCTGAAACCCGGGGTTAAACCAGGGACCTTCAGATCTTTAGTCAAACACCCTCCCAACTGAGCTATTTAAGCCAACACATTCTGTTTAGCGTTAACTTTTTCAAATGTAACCAAATGTTGCCCTGTTGTTGACTATTAAGGGCTGGAAAGAGGCCTTTGCTTGGTGAGTTTAGAGCCTATTACAGGTACTTGAATCGCGGGAACTTAAAAATAATGTCTGATGCTCCATGACTGAGCATTTCAGGGTCTGTAAAAAATTAAGCAAAATGCTTTTGAAGAAAGTTTTACAACCAACAAGTTTTACTGCAAACATTTGGCAGATTTTTCACAAATGTTCAAAAAAAATTTGCGGACAAATAATTAAGTCTTTAAGTGTAGATGAAGTATGCTTCATAAAATGTTTGTGTTATGTATTAATGTTGTTTATAACAAAGACAACAATGTATTGATCGATTGACTGAGCTTATAATGCAATTTTATCAGGGGATAAACTAATAACCAATCACTGTTGAAAACTACTCAAATTAAGAACAGGTTACAAGGAAGGCTGCAGCGGAGGAAAGGGACGTCTTTTAAGAAATGTAAAGAGGTTAGCCTCAGTTGCCTGAACAGGGACTTGAACCCTGGACCCTCAGATTAAAAGTCTGATGCTCTGCCGACTGAGCTACCCAAGCTCTTTTCAATACTGATTTGCCCAATGTCTAAGAGAACAGCCATATTGGCAAACAGATGCAAGTGAATTAGTTAGGATGTTCAGTGACAAGCTGGGAACTGTCAAAGCCCAAACTCGCCAATTGCCTGAACACAAACCTCATTATTGACAATTAAGCCAATCTTACATCGTCATCAAGTGAGAAGGTTTTGACCAAAAAAGAAACTTGTTTCCCGAAGTTGGCAACTTTGAGCTGGATTTAACTTGGATTATCCCCACAAGTTCGAGCCAAATGCCTTGGGGACCCAAGTTTAATGGTGATTTGAAAAACTAAAACCAAAAAGATGTCTTTAATCCACTTTAGCGCAAGATTCCGCCATTAAGGCTGGCAGGTCAGGGAGTCCATTTCAATAGTGTAAGACCCACATGAGGCGTATTAGTAAAAACAACTGGTTAAAAAGAACACAAGATTGTGATGAAACCTGGGGCCAATCCATACGTTGTACTGATATGACCCAGTTTATGAGGTTGTTCAAATTAATAGTGCTTACAAAGTACAAAGAAGAAGAATTATGAGAAACACTTTCAACCTTATTGGAAATAAGATATTCTTCATCTCAGTATGCTAACAATGACTGAATTAATTAATTACATATTAGAAAACGGTTTTATTACTCATTCACATATATAATTTTACTAATTTAGTATAAAAAAAAAGTCAGTAAATGAATGTATATATTTGTAAACCCTCTGAAGTGGGAAAGGGGTAGGATTAAATAAACTTTGCTTCTTCCTACTCTTTTTTGGACATGATGTAATGTGAAATGGTATAAAATTGTTTGATTTATTGTGTTGTAAGTATGTTCATGTTCAAAATAAACTAAAGAAAGAAAGAAAATAAAGAAAGTATTGATCGATTGACTGAGCTTATAATGCATTTTTACCAAAGGATAAAGTAACAGCACAAAGCACACATCAGTCATATTAAATTATGCATCAAGGCCAATACTGTACTGACATAAAATTGATATTTTTAATTTTGCCAGAGTACCTGGTTGGTTTCACATCTTGTTCAACCACTTACCAGAGGGAACAAGATACCTCTTTTTTTCAAAAATCATCATCAAACAGCTGGAAGAAGGGGTAAAGTGCTATGACCCGGATTCGAACAAGCGTTGCTGCGGCCACAACACAGAGTACTAAACACTACACAATAACAGCTGTTAACTAATCCCAAAAATAAAAAATAAAAAATGCATGTTCCAGTTAGAGAGAGATAAAAAAAAAAAACTCTTGAAGAAATGGCACTGAATTTTGTTTCAGTTCAACTAACGAAAACCAACAAGCTAGCCAGGAGTTGAGCCTAGAATCATCTGATCTGTGGTCAGACGCGTTATTCATTGTGCCAGTAGTCCTACATAAAGAACTGTTTTACTGTAGTACAGCTTGTATATTGTACACATCTTACGCCAAAGGAACACACAGTTTACATTAGGCTTGCTACCAAAACAGGGCTTTACTGACTGCTTATGTTGGACTTTAAAATCTAGTGACCTTCTATTTGTCGCTGCCTGGGCCTTCACCAGCTCTACCTGTTGCAGCTAACCTCCACTAAAAATTGAAGTAAAATGCTTCTGGCAAAATTCTGGGGAGCATCCAAGTTGAACCACTGTCTGGACTGGAGCCTGCAATGCCTCAGACTGGAAGTCTCTCCAGAGAGTGGTGAGGACGACGGAAAAGATTATCAGGACTCCTCTTCCTCCTATCCAGGAGATCGCAAAAAGCTGCTGCCTGACCAGGGCTCAGAATATCTGCAAAGACTCCTTCCACCCCCACCAAAGACTGTTTTCACTGCTGGTCTCTAGGAAGAGTTTCCGCATCCTGCGTAGCAGAACCTCCAGGTTCTGTAACAGCTTCTTCCCTCAGGCCGTAAGACTCTAGAACGCATCATAAATAAATTATCCCATCAACTCCCCCCAAAATGGATTAACTTGCTGGAATAAAAAAGACAATATAACATACATCCATAAACATGGATGCATATGAAAAAGTGCAATGTATTTATCTGTACAGTAATCTATTTATTTATATCTGCACCCTATTGCTTTTTCTTTTATCCTGCACTACTAAGAGCTAATGCAACACAATTCCGTTCTTATTTGTACTGTAAAGTTCAAATTTGAATGACAATAAAAAGGAAGTCTAAATCTAATCCAGCTCAGAGTTGGCAACTTCGGGAGAGGAGCTTCTTTTTCGAGCAAAACTTTCTTTGTTGATGACGATTTAAAACTGGCATTGCTGTCAAAAATGAGCTTTGGATTCAAACAATTGGCGAACTTGAGCTTTGACAGTTCCCAGGTTGTCACTGAACATGCTGACTAATTCACTTTCACCTGAGATTGACAATATTGCTGTTCTCTCAGATGTTGGGCAAATCAGCATTGAGAAGGGCCTGGGTAGCTCAGTCAGCAGAGCATCAGACTTTTAATCTGAGGGTCCAGGGTTCAAGTCCCTGATGATGCAACTCATGCTAACCTCCTTACATTTCTCCAAAGATATCCTTCTGCCACACTGCAGCAGTCATTTTAACCTTTATTTCAACTGTATTTATAGTTTTCAACAGCTATTGTTTTTTCTCTATTTCATTTGAAAAACTGAAATCCAAAAACATCCCTCCCATCTTCTTAAGCTCTGGTGGGAGAGGTTTAAAATGTGATCATCTGAAGGTTTAACCTCAATACCTTAAACATAAATTGTTAGACAGTGTATGTGGCAGAGGGGTTAGTGCGTCTGCCTCACAATATGAAGTTCCTGCAGTCCTGGGTTCAAATCCAGGCTCGGGATCTTTCTGTGTGGAGTTTGCATGTTCTCCCCGTGAATGCGTGGGTTCCCTCCGGGTACTCCGGCTTCCTCCCACTTCCAAAGACATGCACCTGGGGATAGGTTGATTGGCAACGCTAAATTGGCCCTAGTGTGTGAATGAGTGTGAATGTTGTCTGTCTATCTGTGTTGGCCCTGCGATAAGGTGGCGACTTGTCCAGGGTGTACCCTGCCTTCCGCCCGATTGTAGCTGAGATTGGCGCCAGCGCCCCCTGCGACCCCGAAAGGGAATGAGTGGTAGAAAATGGATGGATGGATGTATCTGTATGAAAGTTGTGGTTAATCTTTTGCTGTAGGTGTGTTGGATGCACCCTCACATCACACTGAGCCCAGCTTTATTACTCTCAGTTTCAAGTTATACAGTCCAAGAAATACCCCTAGGGCATCAAATTTGTGTTTGAAACTGCCCAATGTAAGGGTCAGTTAAAGACCAAACATTGGCTTAAGGAACGATACACTGTTAAACCACGTAACGGTTGTCCAAATTGAAAATGGAGGAAAGGTTTGTAACAACTGTTGCTAGGATTCCACCAGCAAGGCTGGCAGGTCAGGGAGACCATTTCAATATTGTAAGAGCCACAGAAGGCTTATTAGTAATAAGAATTGATTGAGAAGTTCACAGAGTTGTGCTGAAACCCGGGGTCGAACCAGGGACCTTCAGATCTTCAGTCTGACGCTCTCCCAACTGAGCTACTTCAGCTATATGAATGATTTTTGGGTTCACTTATCCAAATGTAACCAAGGTCTGCCCTATTGGTGACTTTTGAGGGGTAGAAGGAGGCCTTTTCAAGGGGTCTCAAAGCCTAGTCTAAAGAATGTCTTACACTCCATGACTGAGCATTTCAGGGTCTCTGAAAAATGTACCAAAATGCTTCTGAAGAATGTTTTACTACTGAGAATTTTATGATTATTGCAAACATTCGGCAGATATTTCAGAAATTTTCAAAAGTTTTTAGGGGGCTAATAATTAAGTCTTAAGGTGTAAAATAACTTTGCTTAAAAAAAAGCAGTTTAAAGGGTAAAGTTTCATGACCCGGATTTGAACCGGGGTTGCTGTTGCCACAACAAAGAGTACTAACCACTATACGATCACTGGTGTATTACCCTCCCTGATTCATAATGTGTTTGCTCCCCTGATGTCTAATGTTAAACGATCTATTAAAGCGACGTTCTGTTTGAACGACATCATGGAACTGAATCTCATTGGGATGGTTTCCTGTGGACGGAACTCTCACGACTGTGTTGGATCCACTATGGATTGAACTTTCACAGAATCATGTTAGACCCGCTCGACATCCATTGCTTTCGGTCCCCTAGTGGGGGGGGGTTCCTTGCCCTTATGTGGGTTCTTCCGAGGATGTCGTAGTGGTTTGTGCAGTCCTTTGAGACACTTGCGATTTAGGGCTATATAAATAAACATTGATTGATTTATTGAGTTACATGGACTTGGTGAGTGTCACTGTCAGGTGAATAAATCAATATATCGTCAAGGTAGACATTCACAAGATGGTCCAGGAAGTCTCTTAGAACTTCATTGATAATGGCTTGGAACACGGCGGGAGCATTGGTGAGTCCAAGGGGCATGACCCTGTATTCATAGTGGCCACTGTGTGTGTTGAATCCGGTCTTCCACTCGTCTCCCTCTCTAATTCAAACCAGATGGTATTGTTGCGTTGATCCAGTTTGGTGAATATTTTTACCTGTTGGAGTTGGTCGAAGACAGAAGACATGAGGGGAAGAGGGTAACAGTTCTTGATGGTAATGTCATTCAGTGGGCTGTAATTAATGCAGGGTTTTAACGACCCGTCTTTCTTCTTCACAAAGAAGTACCTTGCTCCTGCTGGCGATGATGACGGGCGAATCAAGCCAGCTTCTTGTGATGCCGATATGTAATCGTTCATGGCAGTCCTTTCTGGACCAGAGACGGAGTACAGACGCCCCTTGGGAATAGTGGCACCGGGAAGCAGGGCGATGGCACAGTCGTAGGATTGGTGGGGCGGAAGTGACAGGGCTTTTGTCTTGCTGAAGACTTGTCGCAGGTGGTGATAACAAGAAGGAACAGACTTCAGGTCCGGAAATTTAGAGTCCGTGGCAGAATTGGCAGAAAAAGGATTAATTTCCTTGACACGTTTTCCCTGGACAGTAGAAAAAACACAGTTCTTGGTGCATTCCCTTCCCCATTCACTGATCTTCCCTGTTTTCCAGTTAACTCAAGGATTATGCTGGTACAGCCATGGATGCCCCAAGATCAGAGAATGGGAGGGTGAAGTAGTTAAGTACGGACAAATCTTTTCCTGATGGCAGTCAATGTTCATTTGGTTAGGTTAACTGATGTGTGAGATAGTGAAAAGCTCCTTACCGTTGAAAGACCTAGCCCTAATGGGTTTAGCTAGCGGTTCTGACTTGAGTCATAGTCTCTTAGCTAAACCCCAGTCCATCAGACTGGCGTCTTCCCCAGAGTCTATTAAACTCTAGATCGCAGTCAAACATTTCACAGAGTCATGCACAGCCAGTTATCTGGATATCAAGCTAAACCCCAGTCCATCAGACTGGCGTCTTCCCCAGAGTCTATTAAACTCTAGATCTGTGGCCGTGAGATGCGTTAACATGACCTTAGTGAGAGTGCGTGGCATCTGAGGTACCGCCGGAACGTGATTCGCCACCTGGGATCCCTTGGTTGGACACGAAATGACAAGATGGCCGCTCTCTGCACAGTAAAAACATCTCCCCTCCATCAGCCGCCTGCATTGCTCCTCTGGGGTCAGTCGGGCTCTCCCTAGCTGCATGGGCTCCTCCTTCAGGTGAGTGCGGAGGTGAGGACATAGCTCCGGGGGTGAACGCTGATTGGATGCCCCGCTAGGTGCAAAAGGATGGGTGGTTCTTCCTGCCGCAGCCGGTCCTCCTCCTCGCTGTCATTTGAGCTGGGCTAGTCGGTTGTCCATCCGGATGGCGAGTGAGATGAGGAAATCTAGGTTGTCTGGTAGGTTGGGGACGGCGTGGCAAAGTTGGTAGAGTGGCCCTGCCAGAAATTTGAGGGTTACTGGTTAAATCTCCACCTTCTACCATCCTAGTCACGTCCGTTGTGTCCTTGGGCAAGACACTTCACCCTTGCTCCTGATGGGTCCTGGTGAGCGCCTTGCATGGCAGCTCCCACCGTCAGTGTGTGAATGTGTGAGTGAATGGGCGAATGTGGAAATACTATCAAAGCACTTTGGGCTCCTTAAAAAGGTGTAGAAAAGCGCTATACAAGTACAACCCATTTACCGTTTACCGGCTCTGTGTGCGTAGTCGCACACAGAGCCGCTACCCTGCTTTAAATTGCTTAACTCTTGTGCCTTCTCGGCTGGAGGACACCGGGTCAAAAGTTTTTGTTAAAGCAGCTTGAAAGTCTGTGAATGAGTGGCAGAGTGAAGAGTTCGCCCCCACTCGGCAGAAGCCCAAAATACAGTGGTTGGTTGATTGATTGATTGATTGATTGTTCAACCTTGAGCTGCGGCCCCTCTGAAAATGTTGATGATGTTGATGACCCGGATATACTGCACAGTCCTACAGATATCATAATACTTAACTACCGTTTGTTGCATTCCTCAAAATTAGAATGCGTAACAAGTTTTCAAAAAGGAAAAATTGTTTATTAGAGTCAGTGACTCAAATTCAGTTTTGCGGATTAATTTGAAACCAAGAATTCATGTAAAAGATTAGATGGGATTTGAACCTTTTCTTACTGACACATTTGTCAACATTTAATCTTGTTAAGTCCACAGTGTCGGTACTTCTACTGTTGGAAGTTCAGTTCTGCAAAAGAAACAAACGCCTCTACTTTGGGGTGCATTAGTTCTATTTGACAAGGACAAATTATTTTCGCCTCAGGAAACAGACAAGTTTCTCACCAGGAAAACATCCATCCATCCATTTTCTACTGCTTGTCCCTAAGCGATAGTATTTAACTCTACATCTCCATAAAGCTAGGGAGCATATACAGTTAGCAGAGAGGTGCAGCAGAAGCGTGCTCCCCCCATAATCCAGAGGTTGATAGATCGAATCTATCCTCTATCTTGAGTGTTTAAGGTGAAAGGAATCCGCGAGGCTCCACTTACACTGTTGGTTTTCACGTCATGATAAGAACACCCATTGTGCAGACTTCACGCCGAAGAACAGTCTAACCATTTTCGTGTTGCCTTTTTTGAAAATGTCAATGTTAAAGTTCTGCATCTAATGAGCATAAACATGAAATGGAAAATAAATTAATTGCTCACAGACAGGGTAGACAGTGTTTCCCTGAACGGGAATTGAACCCGGGCCGCAACAGTGAGAGCGCCGAAACCTATCCACTAGACCACCATGGAGATCACAACTAGTCCAGACACTTGCCTTCTGCCTGCCTTTTTGACGGATGCACGAAGCCCCCACACCATGTCAGTTGTACAAAGTCAGAAATGTGTTTGGCAAAAGTCTTTGAGCGGGAACTTTTGTGTCTTAGGAAACTCCTGCAGGAATATGGACTTGGGCTTGGAAAAAGTATACAACTCTAACAAGAGCGAACAGACGTTCCTTTCTCATGTCCTCTTTTGACTCCTTGGTGTAGTCTGTGTTGAGGGTGAGGTTGTTGTTTCCACACAATGTCACCAGACAGGCCATCTCCCTCCTGCAAGTCGCTCCGTGCCGACCAGCGATACGTCACTGCGGTGTGATCCGAATACAGGAACAAATACAAGTGGCCTGAATGTCTACGGTAGGGGTGCAGATTTTCAGAAGAAAGGTTGACAAAAACATACATATCCACCTTTTAGCCATACCAAGTCAATGAAACAAAACTGTCCTTTGCTATATTGAATAATTGATGTTGAAGATGAATACATTTTTGCATTTTTGTTTCTGGCACAGATGCCATGAACCTTTCTGAATCCACTTCTCTTTTGGAAAGTCTACCTTTTTCACTATCCTGGGGCTTCATCCTTATAACTGTGTGGGAAAGTCAGATCAAAAGCCTTTGTAATCTGCATACGTAAAAAAATTATTTAGGTGATAAAACATGGTATATTTACACTTTCACTCATTTTATGTTGTATTTGGACTGCTGCACACATTCTCGCCCCGGGTTGTGTTCTTTTTGATCACATTCCTAGCGTAAAGAACTCTCAAGCCCATGTTTTGGCCTGATTTCCACAAGTTTTCCTGAGCATTCCAAATGAGGACCAAGCTAGATCTAATTGCTTAGGTCAGGAAAGAAGCAAGTGGGTTACCAGAACAGAAATGGCTGTGTTGGGATTTGAACCCACGCTTCCTGAGAGACTGGAGCCTAAACCCAGCGCCTTAGACCACTCGGCCACACAACCGCCATAAATGTGTTATAGATGATCAATTTATCGGCATTATGAGACGGCAAACATGACATGGGATCACTTTGGTTGTGGCGTGGCAGGGATAGGCTTGGATCGTTTCCTTGTCCTTTACAAAACACTAGCAAATGCAGTCCTCGTTAGTATAGTGGACAGTATCTCCGCCTGTCACGCGGAAGACCAGGGTTCGATTCCCTGACGGGGAGGTGATTTTGGTTCCTCTTATTTTCATCAGTAAACATCTTCTTCAACCTTGAGCAGTGACCACAGTATCCCTCTCTGAAAATTGTATCAATCAATCAATGTTTTTTTATGTAACCCTAAATCACAAGTGTCTCAAAGGGCTGCACAAGCCACAATGACATCCGCGGTACAGAGCCCACATACGAGCAAGGAAAACTCACCCCAGTGGGACGTCGGTGACAGTGACTATGAGAAACCTTGGAGAGGACCGCATAAATGGACCCCCTTTCTCCCTCCCCAGGGGAAACCGAAAGCAATGGATGTCGAGCGGGTCTTACATGATATTATGAAATTCCAGTCCATAGTGGAACCAACATAACAGTGAGAGTCCAGTCCATAGTGGATCCAATATAGTAGCGAGAGTCCCGTAATGTTGTATTGCTTGGTGCCGGAGATACTGCACAGTCCTACAGATATTAAAGTACTTTACTACCGTTTGTTGCATTCCTCGAAATTAGGATGCATAACAAAATATCAAAAAGGGAAAATTGTTTATTAGAGTTAGTGACTCAAATTCAGTTTTGCGGATAAATGGTCCCTAGTGTGTGAATGTGAGTGTGAATGTTGTCTGTCTATCTGTGTTGGCCCTGCGATGAGGTGGCGACTTGTCCAGGGTCTACCCTGCCTTACCCTTGATTGTAGCTGAGATAGGCACCAGCGCCCCCAGCGACATTATAGGGAATAAGCATTAGAAAATGGATGGATGGATGGGATTAATTTGAAACCAAGAATATATGTAAAAGATTAGAAGGGATTTGAACCTTTTCTTACTGACAAGTTTGTCAGCATTTAATCTTTTTAAGTCCACAGTGTCGGTACCTCAACTGTTGGAAGTCCAGTTCTGCGGAAGAAACAAACACCTCTTCTTTGGGGTGCATTAGTTCTATTTGACAAGGAAAAATTATTTCCGTCTCAGAAAACAGACAAGTTTCTCACCAGGAAAACATCAATCAATTTTCTACTGCTTGTCCCTAAGCAATAGTATTTCAATCTACGCCTCCATAAAGCTAGGAAGCATATACAGTTAGCAGAGTGGCGCAGCAGAAGCATGCTGCCCCCATAACCCAGAGGTCGATAGATAGAAGCCATTCTCTACCATCTTGAGTGTTTTATGTGAAAGGTATTTGCTAGGTTCCACTTACACTCTTGGTTTTTAATGTGACCTCATGTTCAACCTCATCATCATTGTCATCATCATTTTGAGAATACATAAACCTGTCAACTTTGTCAATAAAACCATCAAAATTCAACATGATTGCTTTGTACCATGTCTCATGTTTAGTATACTCATCATCTGGCAACAGAGACAACAAAGTTTGGTGCACTTTTCTGGTCGCATGATATAAATCCATAAACCTGTTCAATTCCTCCTTTAGCTCATGTGAACGTGTTTCGTCATTTAACACGACAATGACCCCCTCCTTCAGCATTGAGAGTCTTTACAACTTTAATTTTCTTTCCCCCTGCAAACTTTCAATTTTGTGACCCAGAGCCTTGGGTGTCATTTTTACCACACTTTTTTTCTCCTCAACCCCTCAACCCCTTGCCCATCATTGTCACGTTGAGCCACACTGTCCTCCTGTGGCTGTTTATGTTCGTCAGCGCAGGTGTGTGCTCCCTCCTCCTCCGTTTGGAAAAGTCAACCCACGCGCCAGTCAAGTCAAATAGTCACCAATGCATTGGATTTGTCAATATTTGTGTGCACACATTTTAACACTGGCAATTTTTGTATTATTGTTGCTTCCCTATAAACAACTCGCGTTCCAGTGAGGCAGTTTTTTTACTTAATGTAGCGGTAACGTCCTGAACTATTACTGCTACTGGTTGCTGAATATAAATGAAGCAAGTTCAGACATTTGCAGCAAGCTAATAATTGATGTCCAGAATTGTGACTAGTGATGGGTCTGGCAACAGCGATGCATGCGTCGAGCTCATAGAGCAAAACTCTGTGTCGGTGCGCGTACCGCTCTTAGAAAGTCACGTGACCAATCATGAGCTGTTTTGGTCACGTGACCGATACGCGAACTTTGTCGCACTGGCACCCGTGCGCCACCCTGTGTTTATAAGGAAGTGCATTTGTCAACGAGATGCTGCTGCCAGTGCAAGATTCGCCGCACTTCTGTCGTTGGTCATTCGTCATTTATCGTCGTCAGAAATCATTTCCACCGTGTGGGAATATTTTGATCATATATCGGAAAAAAAGGTATTTGTTTTCATTTCCTTGTCGTTTCATCCTGTTCTCTCAAACTTTACAGCATTGTCCCACCCACACAAACATCCTATTGGTTACATTTAAAAGCGGTAGCAAACAATTTATTAGATAGCTCAGTTGGTAGAGTGGAGTACTGTAGTTGTCCATGCTGAGTTCCTTAGGGCACTTGTTCAAGTCCAGCTCAAACCTATTACCTTTTTACCATGAATTGATTAACTTGGACCCCGATTCATACACGTTGAAAAACTTATTTGGGTGTTACCATTTAGTGGTCAATTGTACGGAATATGTACTGTACTGTGCAATCTACTAATAAAAGTTTCAATCAATAAATCAATCACGATCACATCATTTATTGACTGTATCTATCCATCCATCCATCCATCTTCTTCCGCTTATCCGAGGTCGGGTCACGGGGGCAGCAGCCCAAGCAGGGAAGCCCAGACTTCCCTCTCCCCAGCCACTTCATCTAGCTCTTCCCGGGGGATCCCGAGGCATTCCCAGGCCAGCCGGGAGACATAGTCTTCCCTACGTGTCCTGGGTCTTCCCCGTGGCCTCCTACCGGTTGGACGTGCCCTAAACACATCCCTCGGGAGGCATCCTGACCAGATGCCCGAACCACCTCATCTGGCTCCTCTTGATGTGGAGGAGCAGCGGCTTTACTTTGAGTTCCTCCCGGATGACAGAGCTTCTCACCCTATCTCTAAGGGAGAGCCCCGCCACACAGCGGAGGAAACTCATTTCGGCCGCTTGTACCCGTGATCTTATCCTTTCGGTCATGACCCAGAGCTCATGACCATAGGTGAGGGTGGGAACGTAGATCGACCGGTAAATTGAGAGCTTTGCCTTCCGGCTCAGCTCCTTCTTCACCACAACGGATCGGTACAACGTCCGCATTACTGAAGACGCCGCACCGATCCGCCTGTCGATCTCACGATCCACTCTTCCCCCACTCGTAAACAAGACTCCTAGGTACTTGAACTCCTCCACTTGGGGCAGGGTCTCCTCCCCAACCCGGAGATAGCACTCCACCCTTTTCCGGGAGAGAACCGTGGACTCGGATTTGTAGGTGCTAATTCTCATTCCGGCCGCTTCACACTCGGCTGCGAACCGATCCAGTGAGAGCTGAAGATCCCGGCCAGATGAAGCCAACAGGACCACATCATCTGCAAAAAGCAGAGACCTGTATCTATCTGTATCTAAAAAACATAAAAATATTTTATTTAAATGAAAATATGAAATAATCCTAAATGAAATACAATGATTTGGTTTATATTATTGTACATACTAGGTCATAAAAATGGTGGAGGACTTGGTCACATGGTGTGGAAAGAACCACCTCCAGCTTAATGTGACGAAGACCAAAGAGCTGGTTGTGGACCTGGGAAGGAGGAGGAGTACTCCGGCGACCCCTGTTTCCATCAGGGGGGTCGATGGTAGAGGATTATAAATACCTCGGAGTACACACGGACAACAAGCTGAATGGGTCAAAACACGCTGAGGTCCTCTACAAGACGGGACAGAGCCGCCTCTACTTCCTCAGGAGGCTAGGATCTTTCAACGTCTGTACAAAGATGTTGAAGATGTTCTATGAGTCGGTGGTGGCGGGCGCCTTCTTGTACGTCGTGGCCTGCTGGGGCAGCGGGCTGAGGGTGAGGGACGCAAACAGACTGGACAAGTTGGTAGAGAAGGCCAGTAACGTGGTGGGAGTGGGGCTGGACTCTCTGGCGGTGGTGTCAGAGAGGAGAAGTCTAGAAAAACTCCTAGCCTTTATGGACAACACCTCCCACCCACTACACTCAGATTTTGCGGAGAGAATGAGCACGTTCAGTGGAAGGCTCAGACTCCCTAAATGCAACACGGAACGACACAGGAGGTCCTTCATATCGACAGCCATCAGACTGTATAATGCATATGTTCCTTCTTGACTGCACTTGAATGTAGAATATATTTATACTATTCATATATTATAAATATAATATATGCTATATTATATATCATAATTATTGTCTATTGTGAGCGAACTGTGGTGCTGAATTTCTCCCAGGGATCAATAAAGTACTTTCTATTCTAGTCCATTCTATTCTATTCTATTCTATTCTAAAATCAGTGTCAGTTGAGTCGGTCTATAGGCTGCCTGTAGGGATTTTTAATGTCCAGCAGATGTCAGTATTTAGTGAAACAGTATTGACACAGTATCAATACAGTTTTGCAATGTGTCGAAACGATACATGAAACCTCTGGAGCCAGGCCCGGAGTTGGGGCACGATGGCGAGCGCCTGGTGGTCGGGCCTGTTCCCATGGGGCCCGGCCGGGCACAGCCCGAAGAGGCAACGTGGGTCATCCCTCCAATGGGCTCACCACTCATAGGAGGGGCCATAGAGGTCGGGTGCATTGTGAGCTGGGCGGCAGCCGAAGGCAGGGCACTTGGCGGTCCGATCCTCGGCTACAGAAGCTAGCTCTTGGGACGTGGAACGTCACCTCACTGGGGGGGAAGGAGCCTGAGCTAGTGCGCGAGGTAGAGAAGTTCCGGCTGGATATAGTCGGACTCACCTCGACGCACAGCAAGGGCTCTAGAACCAGTTCTCTCGAGAGGGACTGGACCCTCTTCCACTCTGGCGTTGCCGGCAGTGAGAGGCGACAGGCTGGGGTGGCAATTCTGGTTGCCCCCCGGCTCAAAGCCTGTACGTTTGAGTTCAACCCAGTGGACGAGAGGGTAGCTTCCCTTCGCCTTCGGGTGGGGGGACGGGTCCTGACTGTTGTTTGTGCTTACGCACCAAACAGCAGTTCAGAATACCCACCCTTTTTGGGTACACTCGAGGGAGTACTGGAAAGTGCTCCTCCGGGTGATTCCCTTGTCCTACTGGGAGACTTCAACGCTCATGTTGGCAACGACAGTGAAACCTGGAGAGGCGTGATTGGGAAGAATGGTCGCCCGGATCTAAACCCGAGTGGTGTTTTGTTATTGGACTTTTGTGCTCGTCACAGTTTGTCGATAACAAACACCATGTTCAAACATAAGGGTGTCCATATGTGCACTTGGCACCAGGACACCCTAGGCCGCAGTTCCATGATCGACTTTGTAGTTGTGTCATCGGATTTGCGACCTTATGTTTTGGACACTCGGGTGAAGAGAGGGGCGGAGCTTTCTACCGATCACCACCTGGTGGTGAGTTGGCTGCGATGGTGGGGGAGGATGCCGGACAGACCTGGCAGGCCCAAGCGCATTGTGAGGGTCTGCTGGGAACGTCTGGCAGAGTCTCCTGTCAGAGAGAGTTTCAATTCACACCTCCGGGAGAACTTTGAACATGTCACGAGGGAGGTGCGGGACATTGAGTCCGAACCTCTATTGTCGAGGCGGCTGATTGGAGCTGTGGCCGCAAGGTTGTTGGTGCCTGTCGTGGCGGTAATCCCAGAACCCGTTGGTGGACACCAGCAGTGAGGGATGCCGTCAAGCTGAAGAAGGAGTCCTATCGGGTTCTTTTGGCTCATAGGACTCCGGAGGCAGTGGACGGGTACCGACGGGCCAAGCGGTGTGCAGCTTTAGCGGTCGCGGAGGCAAAAACTCGGACATGGGAAGAGTTCGGGGAAGCCATGGAAAACGACTTCCGGACGGCTTCGAAGCGATTCTGGACCACCATACGGCGCCTCAGGAAGGGGAAGCAGTGCACTATCAACACCGTGTATGGTGCGGATGAGGTTCTGCTGACTTCGACTGCGGATGTTGTGGATCGGTGGAGGGAATACTTCGAAGACCTCCTCAATCCCACCAACACGTCTTTCTTTGAGGAAGCGGTGCCTGGGGAATCTGTAGTGGACTCTCCTATTTCTGGGGCTGAGGTCGCTGAGGTAGTTAAAAAGCTCCTCGGCGGCAAGGCCCCGGGGGTGGATGAGACCCGCCCGGAGTTCCTTAAGGCTCTGGATGCTGTGGGGCTGTCTTGGTTGACAAGACTCTGCAGCATCGCGTGGACATCGGGGGCGGTACCTCTGGATTGGCAGACCGGGGTGGTGGTCCCTCTCTTTAAGAAGGGGGACCGGAGGGTGTGTTCCAACTATCGTGGGATCACACTCCTCAGCCTTCCCGGTAAGGTTTATTCAGGTGTACTGGAGAGGAGGCTTCGCCGGATAGTCGAACCTCGGATTCAGGAGGAACAGTGTGGTTTTCGTCCTGGTCGTGGAACTGTGGACCAGCTCTATACTCTCGGCAGGGTTCTTGAGGGTGCATGGGAGTTTGCCCAACCAGTCTACATGTGCTTTGTGGACTTGGAGAAGGCATTCGACCGTGTCCCTCGGGAAGTCCTGTGGGGAGTGCTCAGAGAGTATGGGGTATCGGAATGTCTTATTGTGGCAGTCCGCTCCCTGTATGATCAGTGTCAGAGCTTGGTCCGCATTGCTGGCAGTAAGTCGGACACGTTTCCAGTGAGGGTTGGACTCCGCCAAGGCTGTCGTTTGTCACCGATTCTGTTCATAACTTTTATGGACAGAATTTCTAGGCGCAGTCAAGGCGTTGAGGGGTTCCGGTTTGGTGGCCACGGGATTAGGTCTCTGCTTTTTGCAGATGATGTAGTCCTGATGGCTTCATCTGGCCGGGATCTTCAGCTCTCACTGGATCGGTTCGCAGCCGAGTGTGAAGCGACCGGAATGAGAATCAGCACCTCCAAGTCCGAGTCCATGGTTCTCGCCCGGAAAAGGGTGGAGTGCCATCTCCGGGTTGGGGAGGAGACCCTGCCCCAAGTGGAGGAGTTCAAGTACCTAGGAGTCTTGTTCACGAGTGGGGGAAGAGTGGATCGTGAGATCGACAGGCGGATCGGTGCGGCGTCTTCAGTAATGCGGACGTTGTATCGATCCGTTGTGGTGAAGAAGGAGCTGAGCCGGAAGGCAAAGCTCTCAATTTACCGGTCGATCTACGTTCCCATCCTCACCTATGGTCATGAGCTTTGGGTCATGACCGAAAGGATAAGATCACGGGTACAAGCGGCCGAAATGAGTTTCCTCCGCCGGGTGGCGGGGCTCTCCCTTAGAGATAGGGTGAGAAGCTCTGCCATCCGGGAGGAGCTCAACGTAAAGCCGCTGCTCCTCCACATCGAGAGGAGCCAGATGAGGTGGTTCGGGCATCTGGTCAGGATGCCACCCGAACGCCTCCCTAGGGATGTGTTTAGGGCACGTCCAGCTGGTAGGAGGCCACGGGGAAGACCCAGGACACGTTGGAAAGACTATGTCTCCCGGCTGGCCTGGGAACGCCTCGGGATCCCCCGGGAAGAGCTAGACGAAGTGGCTGGAGATAGGGAAGTCTGGGCTTCCCTGCTTAGGCTGCTGCCCCCGCGACCCGACCTCGGATAAGCGGAAGATGATGGATGGATGGATGGATGGAAACCTCATCAACCAATCACTAATTGTAATAATCCATCCATTTTCTACCGCTTATTCCCTTTTTGGGGGCGTGGGGGGCGCTGGTGCCTATCTCAGTTACAATCGGGCGGAAGGCAGGGTACACCCTGGACAAGTCGCCACCCCATCGCAGGGCCAACACAGACAGACAACATTCACACTCACATTCACACACTAAGGTCAATTTAGTGTTACCAATCAACCTATCCCCAGGTGCATGTCTTTGGAAGTGGGAGGAAGCCGGAGTAGCCGGAGGGAACCCACGCATTCACGGGGAGAACATGCAAACTCCACACAGAAAGATCCCGAGCCTGGATTTGAACCCAAGACTGCAGGAACTTTGTATTGTGAGGCAGACGCACTAACCCCTCTGCCACCGTGAAGCCCTAATTGTGATAATGTTTAACAAAAATATTTATTAACATAAAGTCACGTTATAAAACTCACTTTGTAACAAAAACGGAAAATACACGGCAGCAAAAAAATACTAGCCTGGCACAGTAAAAAACTGTTGCGCCCCCACTCAGCAACACCTGAGCATCTCAGCTCCTACCTAAGTAGACTGGCACGTGGCCTTGAGCCAAGCCCTTTAGTGACGTCATGAATTTGACGGACAAAAAGAGTATTTGGTTTTAACAACAGTCATCGAGTGTATTGGACTCGAACTATAAATAAACTTTCTTGTAAATGATAATAATTAAATAAGATCTAACAAAAGGACAACAGTTGTCATTACAGTATCATTTTAAATGTTGCAATAAAAATTGTGATTTATTATCACAAACAATATT
Source organism: Nerophis ophidion (assembly GCF_033978795.1). Classification (NCBI taxonomy): domain Eukaryota; kingdom Metazoa; phylum Chordata; class Actinopteri; order Syngnathiformes; family Syngnathidae; genus Nerophis; species Nerophis ophidion. The sequence goes on from NC_084638.1 coordinate 16,247,274, forward strand.
ATTACCACACACAAAAGCACCAAAAAGTGGGAACGTTGAGAAAAGGTACCGATTTCGGGGTACCAGAATCTGTGACTTATTGGTTGAAAAGTGAACGGTTCACATCCCTACCAGCAAGTGTTGTTGTACTGGAAACTAATTTACAATTAGTTACAATTATTTTTTCATCACACACAATACTCCATTATAGAATTCTTGTTATATTAAAATGATGAACAAATCCATCTTTGTACAGCAATGGTTTGAAAAAGGCATTTGGTCGTTGATGCACTTATTGAGTGATAAAAGTATTTTATTATTTGAAGACATCATTAAGTACAACCTGCAAATAGAAAAACATACAAAACAATATATATATATATACCTGTATATATATATATATATATATATATATATAGATAGATATATATATATATAAAGGCTTACGTTCAAAATATTCTAATTACAGCATTTTCCGTTTTTCCATTATTTACTATATCTTCTCTACTGTATTTTCTGTGAAACAAAAAAATGTCATAACTCGAAAGCTTCCATTCTTCCCAACACAAAGGAGTTCATTTTTTTAAAAAAGACGCAATTGACTACTAACATTTATTTGATTGCATACTAATGCACGTACTTGACTGAAAAAAGTAATAATATATATAGAAGCATATTAAACAGATTGTTACACAAACAACAATGTCACACATATTATATGTGCTGTTGTTGTTAGAGTCAAAATTAACGCCTGGAAAGTTAATTTCAAATCCTGCAGTTTCATTTGCTGCTGCTGTTCTCACCAGCACACTTGTGTTTCTTACACTGGTACTTATAAGAGAATCTTTCACCACACACACTGCAACTCAACACTTTCTCTCCTGGGTGTGTTCTCATGTGTCTTACAAGGTTTGATCGTTCACAAAAGCTTTTGTTGCAGATTGAACAGGAATGTGATTTTTCACCAGTGTGTGTTCTCTTGTGTCTTTTCAAACTCTGACTTTCTGTAAAACTATTACCACAGATTGAACAAGAAAAAGGTTTTTCACCAGTATGTGTTCTCATGTGTACTTTCAAATGTTCCTTCCTTGTAAGAGATAAGCCACAGATTGAACAAGAACAACTTTTTTCACCAGTGTGTGTTCTCTCGTGTCTTTTCAAATTCTGAATATCTGTAAAACCTTTACCACACGTTGAACAGGAAAAAGGTTTTTCACCAGTGTGTGTTCTCATGTGTACTTTAAAATTGCAACTTTTGACAAAACCTTTACTACAGATCAAACATATAAAAGATTTTTCTCCAGTGTGTGTACTCATGTGTTTTTTCAAACTCTGACTTTGTGTAAAACCTTTACTACATATTGAACAGACAAAAGGTTTTTCACCAGTGTGTATTCTCTTGTGTATTTTCAAATGGTGACTTCGTCCAAAGCCTTTGTCACATACTGAGCAGATAAAAGATTTTTCTCCAGTGTGTGTTCTCATGTGTACTTTCAGATACCAATGGTATTTAAAGGTTTTGTCACAGTGAGAACATGTGAAGTGAGTGTTGTCAATGTGACATGTCTTATCATCTTTAGAGTCTTCATCATCAGTGTCAGGAGAGTGTGACGTTGTGTCCTCACTATCTGATAGTGGAGCTAAGAGCTTGTCTGCTTGTGATCCTCCACAGTGGTCTCCATCAGCTTCTGTTGTCATGTCATGTCTGTTGTGTTGCATTGAGTGGCTATTTGGAGGCTCCGCCTCTCTTTTCTCCTCACTTTCACCTTTGAACTCATAATCTTCACTCATCCCAGGGACACCAGTCACAGGAAACTCCTCCAACCATTTAGGCTGACTGATGCGGTGTTTTTCCTCTTCCTCTTTAAAGTAGGGGGTCAGTGGGTCCTCTTCCTTTTTAATGCTACAGGTCAACGGGTTCTTTTGCTCCTTAAAGTGAGGGGTCAATGGGTCCTCCTCTCCATTCTTGATGTGTAAGATGAGTGGGTCCTCCGCTTGCCCTTTAATGTGAAGGGTCAGTTTATCACTATGGGTCTTTGGCTTCTCTTTTTCCTCTTTGTCGGGGGGCTGCGGCTCCCCTCCTCCCTCTCTAATGTGTTGGGAATGTGGTACCTCTTCGTCCTCATGTATGTTGGGGGACTGTGGTTCCTCCTCCAGCTCATTAGGTAGAGGTTCTTCTTTGACATCTACGGGACAATAGAAAACAAATATTCTTTAGAAAAGTCCAGCTTTGCTCAATCACATGAGACATTGTCCTGCACCAACATATGATCTCACAATCTCATCAGTTTCCCCTCAGAGCAGTCAGTGAACTTCCAAATGACACATGAAGAAGGCCTTCAGGGGAATGCCTTCCCAGGCCAACGTCCAATCCACCTTATTCATATAAAAATATCCTGAAACTCATTCCTGCAATCCTTAATGGGAGACACCATACGTGAAAGTGTGCTGTTCTCTCTCTGAATAAGTCATACACACACAGGAAATAATGTACCACATGCCGGCCTTCACACAGTAGTACTAGTGATGAGCTCCCCCTGCTGGTGGACTATAATTACAGTGATTTTCACATTCATCTTTAGAGACATGTCTGTTCTAAATAAGCATGAGCACAGTCAACATGTTGGACAAAAAAGAGGACATCTGTTTGCTTTCATGTAGAGCGTGTCACCGCAGTTAACTGGGACGAAGTAGTCAGATTACTAACTACTCCTTCAAAAAGATAACTTGTTTATCTACTCAGTGGCCTAGTGGTTAAAGTGTCCGCCCTGAGATCGGTAGGTCGTCAGTTCAAACCCCGGCTGAGTCATACCAAAGACTATAACAATGGTACCCGTTACCTCCTTGCTTGGCACTCAGCATTAAGGGTTGGAATTGGGGGTAAAATCACCAAAAATGATTCCCGGGCGCGGCACCGCTGCTGCCCACTACTCCCGTCACCTCCCAGGGTGTGATCAGGGTGATGGGTCAAATGCAGAGAATAATTTCACCACATCTAGTATGTGTGTGACAATCATTGGTACTTTAACTTTTAACTCTACTTTAACTTTATTAATAATAGTAATAATGGATTACATTAATTTAGTGCGTTTCTAGACACTCAATTTGCGTTAGAATGAGAACCGAGAAGGCATCATTCATGCAATCCACACATTCAATGTGGTAAGCTACATTGAAATATAATGATGATAATAATAACTAGATGAAGCAATTCCTGAAGGAATTGAGTGTGAATGCTCCAATGCTGAAGTTGAACTGAAATGCTGATAGAATGTAGTATGAATGTAAGAATAGTTTGAATGCTGGAACGGTTTGTATATTGAAGAGTTAGAATTTCCAGGAAAACCGGAACTAGGTTTGGAACTTGGGAAAGTTTTAGGTTGAATGTCCAGGATGATTGGATTGTGTTGATGTTGGAATGGTTTGAATAGGTTGAAAAATGTGGGAATTATGCGACTTGGAAAAATGTTCCATTCATTTCAATGGGAACTTCCTGGAAATTTGGGAATTTTCTGAAAAGCAGAATTTAAAAAAATATATATTAATAGCATTATTTAATTGTTGGAATCGGTCAAGAGATGGCGAAGTAGTAAAAGTTTTTAAATTGAAAAATGGTATTACGGAACTTTGTAAAATACGGGAATTTTTAAAGTTCTTAAACCAACTTGTTTTTTTTTGTCCTGACTCAGAGGAATGTTTTGACAGTGGAATATTTGAAATGGGTTGAAAAATGTGAAAGGAGTCATCGCAATACAGAAGGTTGGAAATAAGGTGAGAAAAAAAAAGAAATTCCTGGACATGTGTTGAATGTGGAAAAATGGTTGTTTGAATTTCCAGGATGAATTGAATGTGTTGAAGGTGGAATGGTTTAAAAATCTGGGAGTTGTGGCAGTTTGAAAAATGGATAATTCCTTTTCATTGGGGAAAATGTCCCTTAAAGGGGAACATTATCACAATTTCAAAAGGGTTAAAAACAATAAAAATCAGTCCCCAGTGGCATGTTGTATTTTTTGAAGTTTTTTTTCTAAATTTTACCAGTCTCGGAATATCCCTAAATAAAGCTTTAAAGTGCCTTATTTTCGCTATCTTCGAAACCACTATTCATTTCCCTGTGACGTCACACAGTGCTTCCAATGTAAACAAACAATGGGAATACCACAGCAAGATATAGTGACATTAGCTCGGAACCAAACTCGGATTTCAGCGATTCAACAGATTACGCATGTATTGAAACAGATGGTTGGAGTATGAAAGTATTGAAGAAGAAACTGAAGCTATTGAGCGAATAGCTATTGACGCTATTCATAGCCATAGCATGGCCGAAAAGCTGATTTAGCATCGCCGGTAAAATGTGCGGACCAAACGATCAGGACTTTCGCATCTTTTGACACTGGAGCAACTTAAATCCGTCGATTGGTAAGTGTTTTTTTCGCAATAAATGTGGGTGGAAGGAAACATAATATAGTTGCAAATGCATCTACAGGTTATCCATACATCTCTGTACCATGTCTGCTTTAGCACCGCCGGTAAATAGCATGTTAGCATCGATTAGCGTAGCATGTTAGCCTCGATTAGCTGGCAGTCAACATCAACAAAACTCACCTTTGTGATTTCGTTGACTATCGTTGCAAATGCATCTGCAGGTTATCCATACATCTCTGTGCCATGTCTGCCTTAGCATCGCCGGTAAAATGTGTAGACACTCCAGCACATTCAATAGGGGTCTGGCGGCAGACACTTTTGCATCTTCGGCCCAGTGGTGCAACTTGAATCCCTCCCTGTTAGTGTTGTTACACCCTCCGACAACACACCGTCGAGGCATGATGTCTCCAAGGTTCCAAAAAATAGTCCAAAAAACGGAAAATAACAGAGCTGGGACCCGGTGTTTGTAATGTGTAGAAAATGAAAATGGCGGGTGTGTTACCTCGGCGACGTCACATTCTGACGTCATCGCCTCCACCGCGATAAACAGAAAGGTGTTTAATTCGCCAAAATTCACCCATTTAGAGTTCGGAAATCGGTTAAAAAAATATATGGACTTTTTTCTGCACCATCAAGGTATATATTGACGCTTACATAGGTCTGGTGATAATGTTCCCCTTTAAAGGCCTACTGAAATGATATTTTCTTAATTAAACGGGAATAGCAGGTCCATTCTATGTGTCATACTTGATCATTTCGCGATACTGCCATATTTTTGCTGAAAGGATTTAGTAGAGAAAATTGACAATAAAGTTTGCAACTTTTGGTCGCTAACAGAAAAGCCTTGCCTTTACCGGAAGTATGTGCGCGTGACGTCACGAGTTGCAGGGCTCCACACATATTCACATTGTTTTTAAATTGTTTTTAGTGGGAGCCACCAGCAGTAAGAGCAATTCGGAACGAGAAAGCGACAATTTCCCCATTAATTTGAGCGAGGATGAAAGATTTGTGAATTAGGATATTGATAGTAAAGGACTAGAAAAAAAAAAAAAAAGCCACGGCTCCGGGCGACGGCTGTGTGAGCGTTTCAGATGTAATTAGACACATTTACTAGGATAATTCTGGAAGATCCCTTATCTGCTTATTGTTTTAATAGTGTTTTAGTGAGATTTTTAAAGATTGTAAAGACATAACTCGAGGTCGGATGGCTGCGGTGAACACACAGTGTCTCAGAGAGAAGCCGAGGAGCAAAGCTCACAGCTGCTGCAGGACGACGAATAATTCACTGATGTCTTCGGTAAGATAAATATCACAATTTCCCCATCCAAAAACATGATGGTTGACGTAGAGAAAACATGTTCGCTTGACTGCTCTGCTCCACAACAAATAAAGAAACACCGGCTGGGTCTCGGTGCTAAAGACAGCTGCAATCAACCGCTTTCCACCAACAGCATTCTTCTTTATAGTCTCCATTATTAAATGAACAAATTGCAAAAGATTCAGGAACACAGATGTCCAAAATACTGTGTAATTACGCAATGAACAGAGACGACTTTTAGCTGTGTGTTGTGCAGCGCTAATATTTCCTTACAATCCGTGACGTCACGCGTATCATTCCGCGACGTTTTCAACAAGAAACTCGCGGGGAATTTAAAATTGCAATTTAGTAAACTAAAAAGGCCGTATTGGCATGTGTTGCAATGTTAATATTTCATCATTGATATATAAACTATCAGACTGCGTGGTCGGTAGTAGTGGGTTTCAGTAGGCCTTTAAGGCTGAGATTGTAGGAAATGTGGGAATGTTTTTCAAAAAGTGTTGAAAGGGAGCACACAGTTCCCGAACAGGCTGAATATTTTGAAGTTGGAACGGTTTGAATTGGATGAAAAATGTGGGAGTTGTTGAACTTTGATTTTATTCATTTCAATGGGAATTTTCGGGGAAAAGTGAGAATATTGTTGAAAATGCTAAACATTGTGAATGTTCTGAATGGTGAGTGTTGGACTTTTTCAAGTCGGCCCACAAATGTTGAAGTAGTTTTAATTGAACATTTCAGAATTTCGGGAAAAGCGAGATTTTTGGGGAAAATTGTTAATGTTCTGAACGGTGAGTGTTGGACTTTTTCAAAATGGTCGAGAAATGTTGAAGTAGCAACATTTTTAATTGAGAAATGCCATCCATCCATTTTCTACCGCTTATTCCCTTTTGGGGTCGCGGGGGGCGCTGGCGCCTATCTCAGCTACAATCGGGCAGAAGGCGGGGTACACCCTGGACAAGTCGCCACCTCATCGCAGGGCCAACACAGATAGACAGACCACATTCACACTCACATTCACACACTAGGGTCAATTTAGTGTTGCCAATCAACCTATCCCCAGGTGCATGTCTTTGGAAGTGGGAGGAAGCCGGAGTACCCGGAGGGAACCCACGCATTCACGGGGAGAACATGCAAACTCCACACAGAAAGATCCCGAGCCTAAATTTGAACCCAGGACTGCAGGAACTTCGTATTGTGAGGCAGATGCACTAACCCCTCTGCCACCGTGAAGCCCTAATTGAGAAATGTTATTATGGAATTCCTGGATTTCGGGAAAACCGGGAATTTTTCAAGTTTGAAAAACAACAGTTTTTTGTCCTAATTAAGAGGAATGATTTGACAGTGGAACGGTTGAAAAATGTGGTAACAGTCCATCCATTTTCTACCGCTTATTCCCTTTGGGGTCGCAGGGGGCGCTGGTGCATATCTCAGCTACAATCGGGCGGAAGGCGGGGTACACCCAGGACAAGTCGCCACCACATCGCAGGGCAGGAGTCCATCCTTCCATCAATTTTCTACCGCTTATCCCCGTTTGGATCACGTGGGGCACTGGTGCCTATTTCAGCAACAATCGGGCGGAAGGTGTCGTACACCCTGGACAAGTCGCAACCTCATCACAAGGCCAACACAGATAGACAGACAACATTCACACTCACATTCACACACTAGGGACCATTTACTGTTGCCAATCAACCTATCCCCAGGTGCATGTCTTTGGAGGTGGGAGGAAGCCGGAGTACCCAGAGGGAACCCACGCAGTCACAAGGAGAACATGCAAACTCCACACGGAAAGATTGAACCCAGGACTACTCAAGACCTTCATATTGTGAGGCAGATGCACTAACCCCTCTATCACCGTGCTGCCCGTGGAAGGAGTTGTCGCCAGAAAAAAGGGTTAAGAAAGGGTTTGAAAAATGGGAATTCCTTGAATTTTTTTGAACTTCAAAATATAATAGAATGAATGTCCAGGATTAGTGGAATATGTTGAATGTGGAATGGTTTGAATCGGTTGAAAAATGTGTAAATGGTTGAAGTTTGAAAAATTGCCAATCTATTTTGAATGGGAAAAATTACTAAGCACGTATTTATTCTTGTTTCAAGCTAGTTTAGTGGCTAACTTAGCTATTCGCCTGACTGTCCTTTGTGTGTAACATATTAAGCCATGTTCTACTGTCCTTCAGTGATAATAATAATTGTAAGAAATGTAATGTATTTGCTACAGTGGAGGATGGTTAAACGTGTGATGTAAGAAGACACAGTTAGCTGTCATGATAACTAATTCCTCTAGTCGGCCAACTGAACATCAAAAATACAAATCAGCGGTTAACAATCTGGACGTTTGGGGTCTTTGTGAGTGGAAACTATTTAATATCACAATTTTGCGATACAAGAAGACCTGGAACTAATGTCCTATACTAAATCAGAGTTTTAAGGTTTGATGAACATGATGGCCTAGTAGTAAAACGTTTAGTTTCTACATACTTTGGTGTATATATGTATGTAAGTAAAAATGCATCTGTTGTTTTATGTCAGTTTTGCTCAACTAAACTCTTATTTGTTAAACCTTTATACAAAACGATCGCAAAGCTCATTTTTGCAAGCCTGTCAATGTGGTCATCCATCATATGTTAGCATTAAGCTTAAAGGGGAACATTATCACAATTTCAAAAGGGTTAAAAACAATAAAAATCAGTTCCCAGTGGCATGTTGTATTTTTTGAAGTTTTTTTCAAAATTTTACCGGTCTCCGAATATCCCTAAAAAAAGCTTTAAAGTGCTTGATTTTCGCTATTTGCGATGCCACTATATATTTCCCTGTGACGTCATACAGTGCTGCCAATGTAAACAAACAATCGCGAATCGCACAGCAAGATATAGCGACATTAGCTCGGATTCAAACTCGGATTTCAGCGGCTTAAGCAATTCAACAGATTACGCATGTATTGAAACGAATGGTTGGAGTATGAAAGTATTGAAGAAGAAACTGAAGCTATTGAGCGAATAGCTATTGACGCTATTCATAGCCATAGCGTGGCCGAATAGCTGCGTTAGCATCGCCGGTAAAATGTGCGGACCGAACGATCAGGACTTTCACATCTTGTGACACCGGAGCAACTTAAATCCGCCGATTGGTAAGTGTTTTTTTCATATTAAATGTGGGTGGAAGGAAACATAATATAGTTGCAAATGCATCTGCAGGTTATCCATACATCTCTGTGCCATGTCTGCTTTAGCACCGGCGGTAAATAGCATGTTAGCATCGATTAGCTGGCTGTCACACCGCAACCAAATATGTCTGATTAGCACATAAGTCAACATCAACAAAACTCACCTTTGTGATTTCGTTGACTTTATCGTTGCAAATGCATCTGCAGGTTATCCATACATCTCTGTGCCATGTCTGTCATTGCCGGTAAAATGTGGAGCCACTTTGGTACATTCAATGGGGGTCTGGCGGCAGACACTTTCGCATCTTTGGGCCATTGGTGCAACTTGAATCCCTCCCTGTTAGTGTTGTTACACCCTCCGACAACACACCGACGAGGCATGATGTCTCCAAGGTTCCAAAAAATAGTCGAAAAAAACGGAAAATAATAGAGCTGAGACCCAATGTTTACAATGGGTTGAAAAAGAAAATGGCGGCTGTATTACCTCGGCGACGTCACATTCTGACGTCATCCCTCCAGAGCGATAAACAGAAAGGCGTTTAATTCGCCAAAATTCACCCATTTACAGTTCGGAAATCGGTTAAAAAAATACATGGTCTTTTTTCTGCACCATCAAGGAATATATTGACGCTTACATAAGTCTGGTGATAATGTTCCCCTTTAAAAGCCAACCTTTATCCTTTATGGTTATATTGTTGTTGTTTTTAGGTTTACACCAAACTGTATTGTTGATTGAACATGATTGTTACATGTGTGTGCAGGTCTTTTGCAGGCTCCTCAAACACACGGCGGAGAAAGCGCGGCATCACTCCGGTGGGTGAACGGATGTGTCGAAGGTACGTAGACACGGAAAACTCCCCCACAATGGTAATAAACCTCCTAGTCCTCTACATGTCACAATGACTATTACTATGAAACACGCAACCGTCCCGTCCTTGAGGCGGTCATTCGAAATAGGGACTAAACTACGAACCTAAACCTGGAACGGAAAATCCATACACCCACAACATATCTCATCTGCTTGTGTTGTTTTTAAGTTAACTTAAAGTTACACACACAAGGTGTGGATAAATTTGTCCATTGCATTTGACCCATCCCCTTGATCACTGTGTGGGGAGCAGTGGGCAGCAGCGGTGCCGCGCCCGGGATCATTTATGGTTAATTAACCCCCAATTCCAACCCTTGATGTTGAGTGCCAAGCAGGGAGGCAATGGGTCCCATTTTTTTTAATAGTGTTTGGTATGACTCGGCCGGGGTTTGAACTCCCAACCTACCGATCTCAGGGCGGACACTCTAACCTGAACGACATCATCCATGTAGGATTAATGCACAAACAGCACAGCAGTCGCATCTTTAGAGGCTCTGTCCCTCTCTCTCCTTTTTTTTTTAACCAGCCTCAAGTTGCCTCCACACTTCGAGCTGAGAACAGCAGCACACTTCCCCCTTCACAATAATAGGTCTGACAGCGCAAACAAAATACAAGTTTCGAAAAAGCACCTCACACAAGCATAATGAACTTATCGATGCATTGACCCAAAGTACTGGTCAAAATTGTCCAAAGATGTATTTCACCAATAAATGTGAGAGATTCTGCATTTAATTAACAAATATTGTATACATTTTTATTTGACAAAAAAGCACACACTTAAATGGTAGTAACAAAACTTGTGTAAAAGGAAAAAAAAATAACTAAAAACAAAACATGAAATTACATTTTATATATTTTTTTTATATTACCATTGTTATTTATATTTATTTTTATTAATTTTGTACTTGTGCTTTATTTGTTACTAACTCATATCTGTTTTTTAAACTATATTTAAAGTTGAGTTTTGGTAATAAAATAAATACTGGTGCTTTCAAATTAATGAATACATGTGTAATTAATTGTGATTACAATATCAATCAAAATAATGGTGATTATTATTTTTGCCACAATGGTCCAGCCCTAACTGTACTCTTTTTAAACAACAGAGGGTGTAAAACACAATTTAATCTACATGTTTCATTAACTCAAGTTTATCTTTAATGTACATAATGGATATAAATATAATTTTATGATGTGTCTTTTTCTATCCATCCATCCATTTTCTACCACTTGTCCCTTTTGGGGTTACAGGGGGGCAGAAGGCGGGTTACACCCTGGACAATTCCATAAGAACTTTAAACTATTATGTTATCCTAATTAAAAATATATCCTCCAGTTTGTGGCTTTTATAAGACATATTTCCAGAGAATATGCATTTATACAGCATGTTTTAAAAAGAAAGCATTTAAAAAATAACTTCTGGGTATATTATATTGATCCACTAATTCTTATTTAGGGGGCTTCGTGAGGAAAATACAGTTGCTCCCATTGACTTCAATGTTAGAATTAGGATAGTTAAGATTTTACTAACGTTTGTTTGCGACAGAATGCATGCAAAATAAAAACATATTGTCTTACAAAAGGATTGTGAATGATAGGAAAAAAAATAAAAAATTCAGACCCCCTTTGATAATTTTTCTACATCCTGTGAATGGGCTGATGCTGTGGTGAAAGTGAGAAAATAAATACATGTGAGGAAAATGAAAATTTCAGCAAAAATGGCTGGCAAACTTTTTAAAACCTGGTTAAAAATTGTTGGTGGTTAACCCAGAGAAGCATGTGTATGTTGTAAAATTATGTTAGAATTACTTTTATTATTTGGGTTCCGTCCCCCGGCCCAGTTGTTCCACTACTGGTCATTGTGATTATATTTTATATTCCAAATGTCATGTTCTTGTTATTTGTCAAATATAACGTTAGTAAACAAGTGAGAGTAAGAAGTCAACAAACCTGTTCTGTGTAACACAACTTGATGTTTCGTGAAAAGAACGTCCAGTAGTTGATTGTTTTCCTCCTTCGTTCTAGAAAGTTCCGCCTCGTATTCTGCTATCGTTCTTTCTAACACTACAAATATTTCTTCAACAGCAGCAGTTAGTCGCTGATCCACCAACGCTCTCAACAGTTGTAATGTAGACATTTTCACACAATCACAACACTTTACTCTCACACTTGATCTCTACTTAGCGATGTGTTGATAACTTCTGTGTCTTCTGTTAGCAGCTAACAAGCTAAGCTAACGAGCGAGCTAAGCTAACTAACAAGCAAAGATAGCAGGAGAAGCAGCACAATGCTTCTAGCGCATCGAGACGATTTCGTCCTTAAATAAAGAATCAAATATGTATTTCATACGACGCAAATATTGCAAACTGGATAAGAAATAATAAGACTGACTTATTAGCGTCGTGTGCTTTTTCTTCTTCTTCTTTTTTTTATGGTGGTTGGCAATCAACCTTCTGGTGTGCATTACCGCTACCTACTGTAATGGAGTGTGGACCGAGGTGGATCCCTACCCTATATTCTTTTATTTAACCCAGTGTTTTTAAATATGCTTTATATCCTATGTTTTCTGAATGCCATCCTAATATATCTCCCACTTCTAACCTAATAATTTCTTTTGCTAACTTATTTTAAGTATTTCTCTTTCTCTGTTGTATTTCCTACATTGTATTAAAACATGGTTAACATTTTCTATCTGATGGCAAAAATCACACAGTCCTGTAGTATGTTTCCCTATCAATTTTAGTGAACTATTTAGAAATGTATGTCCTAATCTCATTCGAGTAATAATGTCTTCTTCTTTCCTATTTCTACCCCCTCCTCTCATGACACCTACTCTCCTCTGGACTTTGTAATACTCGCCACCTTTCCTTTCCTTATTCCAATTATCCTGCCACTTTTTATTGTGTTCTATCTTAATTATGCTCTTCACTTCTTCTTTACTGTGCTTAATCACCATGTTTACTTCTGTTTTAGTGCTTGCTTGTTTTGCGTATCTATCAGCTAACTCATTCCCCACAACTCCTACATGAGCAGGAACCCAGAGAAATGTTACCACACCTCCCGCTTTATTTATCCTGTAGATTGCCTGAACTATGTCATAAACTATATATTGTCTTGTTTCTGATGCTATGTTTTTTATGCTAATCAAAGCACTGCTGGAGTCCGAGCACACGACTACTTTCCTTGCTTTATTGTCCTCTATCCAGTTAACTGCCATATGAATCGCTACCAATTCCCTCGTAAAAACAGATAGTTTATCACTGATTCTTTTATTTAACACTATATTTCCTTGTGGGATAACTGCAGCAGCTCCTACCTTACTATTTATAGTTTTTGATGCATCTGTATATATCATGATGTTGTCAAAAAACATTTCCTTAATCCATTGTTCTATCTGGTAACTATTTAAATTTCTATTCTTCAGTAATTGCATGTTTACCTTTGGGTTTTCATACATCCACGGTGGTATTGCAGGAATTGGTACTGTAGGGCTCACTTTAATATTGTCAATTTGTGCTTTGATACATATATCTCCTATTATCCACCCAAAACTATTCATTTTTTTCTTCTCTTTTTCTTGGCAGTGTAGTAGCACTTGACGGGTTGGATGTCCTTGCTTGGATCCTTTTAAGTTTGCCCAAAGAACTGCTGAGAGTTGATCTCTCCTCATGTCCAAATGTTTTTCGTTCATTTCTACTTGTAATGCTGCCACTGGAGTTGATTTAGTACTTCCACAACTGGATCCGGTCTATTTTCCCAAGTAGTGTTTTTGAAGCAGATTGATAAATAATGCATCCGTAGTCAATAACAGATCGAATTAAAGTGATATATATCGTTTTCAATGTCAACCTATCAGCCCCCCAATCTTTACCCCTCAAAGCCCTCATTATATTTAACACCTTTTTACTTTTCTCCACTATTTTGCAGATATGGGTTGACCAGTTCATATTTTTATCAAACCATATTCCTAAATATTTAAATCCTTTAACCCTTTACATTTTCTCCATAGAGTTTTATTTGGAGCTTGTTTCGTACTTTCCTCTTTTTAAAAATTAAGACTTTTGACTTTTCAACAAAGATTCTTAAACCTCAAGCCGTTCCCCAGTCTTGAACATTATTTACCGCTTTCTGAATCTTCTTTTCTATATAATTTGTATTTCTACCTCTCTTCCACATCACTCCATCATCAGCAAACAATGCCACCTCCATTAACCCTTTCACTTCACTCAAAACTTCCTTTATCATGATGGAAAATAGTACTGGACTTATTATACTCCCATGTGGGGTCCCATTTTCCACTTCATATTCTCTGCTATATTCATTCTCTATTTTTACTAATAATGTTCTAATTGTTAATAAGTCTTTAATCCATCTATACATTCTTCCTCTAATTCCAATTTTATTTAGTTTCATCAGTGTTGGGATGTCGCATGGCTGCAGTTGTGTGACCTCAAGTATGCAAAAATCCAGGAGAGCAGAAAGCAGGTAAGATGATTTTAATTTCATCAAAGTAAAAGATATAAACAGAAAGCAGTCTTGCATGGAGATGTTCCCAACATAGTTTTAACTTCGAGCACTGAGGAGTGCTCGAGTGAAACATAAATAGACCTATGTTGATTGACCGCAGCTGAGGACCGCTGCCAATCAACGGCGAGTGACAAAAACAGTGCTCAGCGGAGTAAACAGGAAGTATGACAAAATAAGAGCACTGAACAGGAAACAAAGTACAATACACGAAAAACTATCAGAAAGTAAGTGACAGATCGTTACAGGACCTCCCCCTCAAGGAACAGATACCAGATGTTCCCTGGAAAAGAAAAATGGAAAAAAATGTCCACAAAGTAAGGGAGGATGGAAGGAGGATTTGGTGGAAGGTCGCCAAACCTCGTGTCCCCGCAGCCAGCGAGGGAAAGTCAGGTGGCGACGGCGCGTAGAGCGCCGCTGGAACTGGCGGGGCGGGCGGCCACGGAACAGCCACATCATTGGCCGAAAAAGAGACGAGTGCATCCCGCGAGGAGGACGCCCAGGGCACGGCCACATCCGCGGCTGACGTGGAGGCGGGCGCGCTGAAGCAGGCCCGGAGACAGCAGACAAAGCGGCGGGGGCTGCAGCCAAAACAGATACCTCTGCAGGAGGCGGCTGAGGAGCCGATGTTGGTGCCGGCGTGGAAGCGGCAGACGTCATCAACGGCGTGGAAGCGGCAGACGTCATCAACGGCGTGGAAGCGGCAGACGTCATCGGCGGCGTGAAAGCGGCAGACGTCATCGGCGGCGTGAAAGCGGCAGACGTCATCGGCGGCGTGAAAGCGGCAGACGTCATCGGCGGCGTGAAAGCGGCAGACGTCATCGGCGGCGTGAAAGCGGCAGACGTCATCGGCGGCGTGAAAGCGGCAGACGTCATCGGCGGCGTGAAAGCGGCAGACGTCATCGGCGGCGTGAAAGCGGCAGACGTCATCGGCGGCGTGAAAGCGGCAGACGTCATCGGCGGCGTGAAAGCGGCAGACGTCATCAACGGCGTGATTGTTGCAGATGTCATCGGCGGCGTGAAAGCGGCAGATGACGCCGGGCGAGGAGCAGCAAATGCTGGCCGAGGAATAGCGGATGCCGGCGGTGACGAAGCCCGGCGTGGTGCTGCTCTTGGCGGCGTTGGAACCGTGCGTAGTGCCGGCGTTGGAGCTCGGCGTGGAGCCGGCGTTGGGGCTCGGCGTGGAGCCGGCGTTGGGGCTCGGCGTGGAGCCGGCGTTGGGGCTCGGCGTGGAGCCGGCGTTGGGGCTCGGCGTGGAGCCGGCGTTGGGGCTCGGCGTGGAGCCGGCGTTGGGGCTGTGCGAAAGCCCGCTAGGGACGTAGATGTCTCCGTGGAAGGAGACGCTGGCGGGGATGACAGCGGTGTGTGCCTGGCTGCACCGCAGTGTATAGTGGGCCCCCCTCCACTAGGTGGCTGCCAGACACCGTTCACACATGCGGGAAAACGTGCCTGCTCGTCGGAGTCCCCCGGTGCGAAAACCAGGGACGGGCGGGAGGGGACCAGGAGGAGGGACGAAGACACGTCCCGTGCCAAGTCCCAGCAGGAGGACAAAAGCGACCTCACTGTGGGCTCCACTGGAGCTCTCGGCGGACCAAAAAAGAGAGCGGGAGCTGGCAAAAAGAGCAGCCGGGGAGCAGCCGCTGGAAGCTGCGTAGGAGCAGGGAGAAGCAGCTCAGCAGACGACGGGAAGGATGGCGGCGGCGGACGTGCCGGTCGGAGAGCCGCAGTCGGCGACGGAGCCGCAGGAGCCGCGAGACGTGAAGGAGGAGGCGGGCGCGCCGGTCGGTGAGCCGTAGCCGGCAGCGTTGCCGAGAGGAAGGATGGCGGCGGAGGACGCGCCGGTCGGAGAGCCGTAGCCGGTAGCGTTGCCGCGGGAGCCGCGAGGCATGCAGGAAGTGGCGGACGTGCTGGTCGGAGAGCCGTAGCCAGCCGTTGAGCCGAGAGGAAAGATGGCGGCGGGGGACGCGCCGGTCGGAGAGCCGAAGCCGGTGGCGTTGCCGCGGGGAGAGGGTCCGCGTCTGTAGGCTGGGACCGCACAAACCTGGCCTTCAAGTCCTCCAGGAATTGTGCGGTCCAGAACGTCGGCTGAGGATTGCCGACAGGGATTCTCGCGAGGTCACAATTTTCTGGCTCGAAGTTACTGTTGGGATGTCGCATGGCTGCAGTTGTGTGACCTCAAGTATGCAAAAATCCAGGAGAGCAGAAAGCAGGTAAGATGATTTTAATTTCATCAAAGTAAAAGATATAAACAGAAAGCAGTCTTGCATGGAGATGTTCCCAACATAGTTTTAACTTCGAGCACTGAGGAGTGCTCGAGTGAAACATAAATAGACCTATGTTGATTGACCGCAGCTGAGGACCGCTGCCAATCAACGGCGAGTGACAAAAACAGTGCTCAGCGGAGTAAACAGGAAGTATGACAAAATAAGAGCACTGAACAGGAAACAAAGTACAAAACACGAAAAACTATCAGAAAGTAAGTGACAGATCGTTACAATCAGCAACCCCTGTTTCCACAACATATCATACGCTTTCTGTATGTCCAAAAATACTGCAATTATTCTTTCTTTATTTATTTGTCCATTTCTAATTTCCTCTTCCAGCTGCACTGCTGGGTCGTTTGTGTTTCTTGCTTTGCGAAAACCACTTTGGTAGTTTTTTATTATTTCTTTTGACTATAAATAATATACCAGTGTTTCATTAATCATGTTTTCCATTACTTTGCCCAAATTTGAGGTCAATGCTATCGGCCTATAATTTCCTGCCTCTTCCGGATCTTTCCCTGGCTTGCATATTGGAATTATTACTGCTGTTTTCCACTCAGCTGGTAATTTTTCTTCTTCATATAACCTGTTATAAAATTTAAAGACCACTTCTTTGCCGATGCTACCTAAGTTTTTAATCATTTGATAACTCCCTGGCGTCGTATTTTTAACCTTTTTCAATTTTGGAACCATTTCATTCAAAGAAAATGTCATATCCATAGTGTTGCTAAAGCCATCATCATTATCTTTCATAATTTCCCCAATATTTAAACTATTGTTTCTTCTCTCTTTTCTTTTTCTTCATTTCTCAAATTATCATTACTGTGCACTTTAAAAAAAGTTTTTGCTCAAAGTTCTGCTTTTTCTTTATTTTCTACCACACACCGTGTCCCATCTTTCATCACATGATGTTCATGTTGACTTCTGATCCCTGACATGTTCTTGATCATTCCCCACACTTGGCCTAAAGGAGTAGTTTTATCCATCCATCCATCCATTTTCTACTGCTTATTCCCTTTGGGGTCGCGGGGGGCGCTGATGCCTATCTCAGCTACAATCGGGCGGAAGGCGGGGTACACCCTGGATAAGTCGCTACGTCGTCGCAGTTTAAACAGATAGACAGACAACATTCACACTCACATTCACACACTAGGGACCATTTAGTGTTGCCAATCAACCTATCCCCAGGTGCATGTCCGTGGAAGTTAGTGATTTACGAAATGTTCTCCAATAGTCTTTTTTTTTTTTTTTTTTTTTTTTTTAATATATTTTTTTTTTACACAAAAACACACAAAATACACTTTCCATCAGTGCATCAACCCCCCAAAGAAAACCCCTCCCTCCCCCATTCACACCCAGCCACACCCACTCACACAAAAAAGGGTTATTTCTATCTGCTACCAAAATCCTGGTTCCCACAACATATATAACACAGTCTGCAAGGGACATAGTCCCTGAAACACACATGATTGTGTGTGTCGCCGGTCCACTAACACTATCATTAATTACTATTTTTTATGTAATTGTTTTATATGATTTTACTTTCTTTTTTATCCCAAAAAAAAAATGTCATTGTTTTCCTTTTTTTTTAATCTCATTTTATTTTATTAAAAAAAAAATTAAAAAAAAGAACCTTATCTTCATCAGACCAGGTTGTTAATGGAATTAGACTTGTCTAAAAGGTTTTTAAAACCAGGTCCAGTCCAGACAATGTCAAAGTGGGCCTCAGCAACACACACCCTCATCCATGTGCAACAACAAAAATTAGGGAAACAACAGATTGCATATAAGTTATAAACAAAATTACATTTTCATAAAAAGCATTTGTGTATAGTCCATATTATATCCAAGTCAGATTCAACACACACCTTCATTTTGTACACTCAAAAAAAGGGAACACAACAACAGATAGCATATATGTTGCTGTTGTTGCATATCTATAAACATTATTACATTTTCATAATAAGCCTTTAAGGATTTCCCATCTTTTTTCATGTTTTTTGGCATCATTATCGTTGTCAATCATGTATCTTTCTAAAGTTAAAAAATACTGAATAAATGTTTTAAAGAAAGTAATACTAAGTGAATATCTATTTTTGGCCTTAAAAATAAACCTTTTACCAAGTACTATAATTAAATTAACTAAGTCATGCTTGTCAATAAACTCTCCTAAAATAACAGAAACTATATCAAGCTTCATAAACAAACCAATCCTTGAACACGTTTTTTCAACTTCCACCCAAAAGGAAGACACAATATGACAATACCAAAACAAATGCAGGGTGGATTCAGATTCCTGACAGCAAAAGCGGCAATCATCTGACTCAGTCATATTCCATAGTTTTAACATTTTCCCCGTTGGTAAGAAGTTATAAATAATTTTAATTTGAAAATAACGGTTTTGCACATCGATAGTAGTTTTGTAGATTAGTTTGAATATGGCATCCCACGGCAACGGGCAGTCAAAAAAGTCCTCCCATTTTCCATATGTGTTATATGGGACAGCCTTCAAAGATTTCTTTATTAAATAAAAATTAAATATTTTTTTATTAATTTTAGTTCCTTTTTGCCAACTGGAATTTCTTATTAGAGGTTTACAAACTAGTAATTTAGTAGTTCCATAATTAATTATTTGTTTCCATCTTTTCCTAATTACTCCAGTTAGTTGATTAAAAGAAAAGCTTGAACAAGCATCACCATACATAGTTCTAAATTCATCATACTTCATAATTTTACCATTCTCATTGATCATATCATTGACAAAAATTATTCCTCTTTCAAACATATTTTTCCAAAAGAAAGGCTTTCCATCTATTAAAATATTAGAGTTCATCCATATTATCTGCTGCAAAATATCATCTCTTTTTTTTGGCACATGAAATTGAAAACACCACCATGAGTGGATTGTTTCCTTTATGAACCCCTCCATGTTTCCCAGCAGATTCTCTACATAAGAATAATGGGAGGGGATCACTTGTAAAAAAGGATACAATTTTCTTTGATACATTACATGTTTTCTGTCCAACAGGACACTTGTGTACCACTCAGTATTTAAGTACATCTTTGGAACAATTGATGCTTTTAAAGAGAGACACATAGCTTCGAGGTTGAGAAGTTTTAGGCCCCCATATTCATACTCATTGTACAAAACCTTTCTTTTAATCTTTTCTGGTTTGCCGTCCCAGACAAAATCAAAGACCCTCCGTTCATAAACCTTAAAGAAGTTTTGTGATGGAGCTGGTAATGACAAAAACAAAAAAATAAACTGAGGAATAATTAACGAGTTGACAATAGATATTTTACCATATAAGGTTAAGGATTTCCCTTTCCATAGTTGCATAATTTTGTCCAGCTTTCTTAGTCGATTATCATAATTTACTGAGCATAGATCTTCCAGATTCTCTGGTACAACAACACCAAGTATGTTAACAGGTCCATCTGTCCACAAAACAGGCACTTTGCATTCCATTCGGAAGGATGTTCCCTTTAGATTTCCGATCCTTAAAATTTTACATTTATCATAATTAAGCTTAAGCCCAGATTGCTGTGAAAATATATCCAAAAGATCAAGGAGGTTCCGCAAACAATGAGGATTGGGGCTGATAAAGAAGCTTGTATCGTCTGCATACATTGTTATTTTACTTTCAATATTATTATTGCAGAGCCCTTCAATATTTCGATTCAATCTAACTTTAATCGCCAATATTTCCATAGCAATAATAAATAGGTATGGAGACAAAGGGCACCCTTGTTTTAGACCTCTTAATAGAGGTATTGTCCCAGAGATGTATCCATTATTGATAATTTTACAATTAGTTTTATTATATAGTGTTTCTTGCTTTGCGAAAACCACTTTGGTAGTTTTTTATTATTTCTTTTGACTATAAATAATATACCAGTGTTTCATTAATCATGTTTTCCATTACTTTGCCCAAATTTGAGGTCAATGCTATCGGCCTATAATTTCCTGCCTCTTCCGGATCTTTCCCTGGCTTGCATATTGGAATTATTACTGCTGTTTTCCACTCAGCTGGTAATTTTTCTTCTTCATATAACCTGTTATAAAATTTAAAGACCACTTCTTTGCCGATGCTACCTAAGTTTTTAATCATTTGATAACTCCCTGGCGTCGTATTTTTAACCTTTTTCAATTTTGGAACCATTTCATTCAAAGAAAATGTCATATCCATAGTGTTGCTAAAGCCATCATCATTATCTTTCATAATTTCCCCAATATTTAAACTATTGTTTCTTCTCTCTTTTCTTTTTCTTCATTTCTCAAATTATCATTACTGTGCACTTTAAAAAAAGTTTTTGCTCAAAGTTCTGCTTTTTCTTTATTTTCTACCACACACCGTGTCCCATCTTTCATCACATGATGTTCATGTTGACTTCTGATCCCTGACATGTTCTTGATCATTCCCCACACTTGGCCTAAAGGAGTAGTTTTATCCATCCATCCATCCATTTTCTACTGCTTATTCCCTTTGGGGTCGCGGGGGGCGCTGATGCCTATCTCAGCTACAATCGGGCGGAAGGCGGGGTACACCCTGGATAAGTCGCTACGTCGTCGCAGTTTAAACAGATAGACAGACAACATTCACACTCACATTCACACACTAGGGACCATTTAGTGTTGCCAATCAACCTATCCCCAGGTGCATGTCCGTGGAAGTTAGTGATTTACGAAATGTTCTCCAATAGTCTTTGTTCCTCTTTTTAATGACATACCTTACTTTAGCTGGGTGCCTTTTATATTGGGTCATATCTTGAAAATGTGTTTTTCTCAATATTCTAAATGCTTTATTACGTTCTTTTATTGCGTCTGTGCACGCTTGTGTCCACCATCTTCCTTCTTTTCCCGATTCTACTCCTCCGTATGCTCTGTTTGGCTGCTTCCATTATACACTTTGTAATATCTGTATTTAATTGTTCAATATATTGATTTACATCCACTTCCGTTAATGCAGCGTTTCTCAAAGTGTGGGGCGGGCCCCACCTGTGGGGAATAGAGACATGACAGGTGGGGCGCGGGGAACGGGAGGGAATTTCACTTAAAAACATTTTTTTATTATTATATTCTTGCGGTGGCAATGACCAAGAAGAACGCGGAGTTGGAATATAATTACAACACTTTATGTACATATTCATATCATATTTACATATTTATATAATATGTAACTACAAGCTCCATTCACAGACAGAGTGCCACTGCTTTTATGAGCGGTCAAGCGGGTCAAAAGCCGAATTTTTTATTTTATTTTTTATCTGTGGCGGCCGTAATTCTTTCGTGGCGAGTCGCCACAAATAAATGAATGTGTGGGAAACCCTGACTTGAATGTTACTTGATGTTCAATACATTTTAAAATGTTAAGCTTGGCATTAGCGTTCTGTTGTGGCGATGGGGGCAGGTGGGGCTAGAAAACTCCCCCTTGTCCAAAGTGGGGGATGACAAAAAAAGTTTGAGAACCACTGCTTTAATGTCATGTCGGTAATTTCCCTAAATTGTTCCAGGTCACCATTATTTTGATCTTCTCAGTCTAATTTCTTGCCTGTTCTGTACAGTTTATTACGTATGCTCCTCTCATTTGCTGTACTTTTGTTTCCTAATGACACAGCCCTCATAAGCTGCTGTGTGATTCCCCACAGTTACAACACTTGATCTGTTCATGACTTCCACATTGTCCATATTCATGCTCCCCTCCACACCTTCCACATCTCATCTTAGCATGACACACACTACTATGTGCCTACACTACTTGGTGTTGGCACTTGAAACATCGTATTGGAGGTGGAACGTAAGCTTGAACGTAGAAGCTTAAAAACCCTATCATGATTCCTTCTGGGAGAACTTCCACGACAAACTGCACTTACACAGATTCGCTCTCCATCTTTTCCAATTTTTCTAAATGGCATCAATATCTTCATCATTGTGACAGTTCCCCTTCTTATTTCTCTTTCCAAATCTTCCAAATCTTCTCCTCATGGGATTCCTGTCACGACTCCTCTAGCCCCCTTTCGTTTTGCCACTTCCTTTCTTTCCTTTATTATCTTATTGGACAGCTTTTGCAATCGCATTGCTTTTGTTCTTTTTCGCTCCATTTTTACTTTTGATCAAAATACTTCCATCCCTTAGCACTTTGGCCATCACCACCTCTCCAATGACCTTCTTTCATCCCTTAACCAGTGTCATTAAACTAATATCCTTCATGTCTTGATCTGACATAAACTTACCGTATTACCTTGAACAGCCGCCGGGAATGTAATATGCACTTGCCTTGAATCACTGCCAGGTATAACTCGCTCCTCAAATTAATTATCGCATGCTCACTTTTACCACCGGGTTAAATTTGTGACGTCACAAGTGACGTTTCCCCTGCTGTCATTTTCAAAACGCGGAGTAGTTTTTTTGCTATTACTGTGTGTAAGTCAGGGGTCTTGTTCCACAGCCATACATATCCCACTAATGGTTGTGATATAAAACAACTTCAACACTCCTACCAATACGCGCCACACTCCGCGAACCCACATTAAACGATGACAAACACACTTCTGGAGAACATCGGCCCTGCAACACACCACAATTGCAACACAACACCTACCCAGAATGCAATGCATCAATGACTCATGGCTACACCACACATCCGCTTGCACTACGCCCCCCCTCCTCCTCAGTGCGTGGGTTGAGGTGGGCGGGGTGTATAATATAGCCAAGAGTCCCGGATGCACAGCATTATGGGTAATCCCTATGCTGCGTTTATAATGTGCTACAGAGCCAATGCCCTCCAGAAATGTGCTTGGTGTTGGTTCACAGAGTCTGGCGCATATTAGTAAGAGTTTTAAAGTAGTTTATATCACAAACATCATTGTAAAAGGTATGGCTGTTGACCAAGTATGCATTGCAATCTCGTATAAGAAGCAGCGAAATGCATGCATCCGGCCGGCACGCAGACAGCATGGTGTAAAAGTGGGCGCGATGACATGCTGTAGAGAAGTGGTCCCCAAACACCGGGCCCCGGACGCAGAATATATATATATATATTTTTTAATCACACTCCATTTTTTACTGCGTGCCATTGGGAAGCGCAGGGGTGAGAAGAGGTTTTGAAATTATTAGCGCCTGCTTACTTTTACTGCATGCTTTGAATAAGCGCAGGAGTGAGAAGAGGTTTTAAATTAATTAGCACCCCGGCGGCTATTAAGGGAAAGAGGGTATATATAATCTTGCAATTATCTGCCATAATCCTTTACCTCCTTTCCTTCATGACCTCCTCTCCCCTTCTTTCCTCCTTCCCCTCTAGTCCTATCCATGTCCATACCTTCCTCATAAATGCCCTCCTTATCCACTTCCATTTCCTTTTAACCAGCTACCAGAAATCATCAGCTGTATAATGGAGAGGTTTTGTGAAATAATAATGATTAAAAAAGAATCGCCTAAAACCAAAAATAAAAATCTCCTCTGTTCTGTACATTATTGTCCAAGTGACATTATATTGTCATCTTCCTCTTTATGCCATTTCCTCAAGGTGACAGAAAAAATGATACAACCTGCCTATCATGTGATTCTACCATGTTGGCAAAATAAAAACACACAATATATTTACATATATAACACATAAAACATGGAATTAAAAGTGAACAGTACCCATCCCTAACAGCAAGTGTTGTTATACTGGAAACTGATTTACAAACACAACTTCATCACATACAATACTCCACTATGGAATTGTTCTTATATTAAAATGAGAAACAAATCCATCTTTGAACAGCAATGGTTTGAAAAAGACATTTGGTCATTGATGCACTTATTGAGTGATAAAAGTATTTTATTATTTGAAGATTTAATTAAGTACGACCTGCAAATAAAAAAAATTAAGAAAATGAAAAAGGTTTTCATTCAAAATATTTGAATTACAGTATTTCATTCTATTTAATCATTTATTATTTCTTCTTTACTGTATTTTCTCTGAAAAAACAACATACTCATAACTTGAATGTTTTCATTCGTCCTAAGGCAGAGGAGTTCATTTAAGAAAATAAGAAGGAATTGACCACTTATTATAATTTTTAGGATGTTGTTTTGCAATTGAAGACAACACTTGTTCGTTCTGTGATAGGGAAACAAAATAAACAGTTTATTTTAAGAATGTATACAAAGTAAATCTTTGTGAGAGAATTTAAGGGGATACCTTTAGTCAAAAATGATTTATGGGGGTCAAAGGTCAATGATTTATGAGGGGTCAAGGTCAAAGGTCAATGTCAAAGGTCAAGTTCAAAGGCCAGGGTCAAATGTCAAGGTCAAGTGGGTGTGGCTTACCCCGGAAGAGGGTGGAGTTAAGACCTGCGGTGGGAGTGGTTAAACCAGGAAGAGGGTGGAGTTTTAACCAGAAAGAGGGCAGAGTTAAGACCTGAGGTGGGAGTGGTTGAACCAGGAAGAGGGTGGAGTTTTAACCAGAAAGAGGGCAGAGTTAAGACCTGAGGTTGGAGTGGTTAAACCAGGAAGAGGGTGGAGTTAAGACCTGAAGTGGGAGGGGTTAAAATTAGGAAGGAGGTGGAGTTAAGACCTGAAGAGGGAACATAGGAGGGTTCAGGTTGAGGTCAGTTTTTTAAGGAAGCTTGAGAATGTCATCTGAGCAGCATGTGACCATCCATTTGACAGTTTAAATGTTTACGATCGTTTGAAACAACTTCCAGACTTCCCGAAAACATATTTTAACGATTGGGAGGAACTAATTAGGTTAAGGTTACCCATATGTTTGACCCTGCTTCGATGTATTGATGGCTGGGAATGTTACGTGGGGAGATATGGACACGCACACACGCACACCCCATTACCTCTGCTATACCATGTTATTAGACAATGGTTTAACTCCATTTAAAAGCATTGCACGTGTACGACGTTGTAATACTTTTTTTTTTACCAGCCGATTATAATTTCCTGCCTCTTCCGGGTCTTACCCTGACTTGCATATTGGAATTATTACCGCTAATTTTCCCCTCTGCCGGTCATTCTCCTTCTTCATATATCCTGTCATATCATTTCAAGACCACTTCTTTGACGATGTTACCTAAGTTTTTGATCATTTGATAACCCACTAGGTCTTTCCCCGGTGACATAACATTATAAATTATAAATTTGGGGAAAGTAATGGAAAAAAATGATTAATGAAAGACTAGTATATTATTTTGAGTTAAAAGAAATAATCAAAAAAACTAACAAAGTGGTAAATAATGTTCAAGACTGGGGAACGGCTTGGGGTTTAAGATTCTCTGTTGGAAAGACAAAAGTCATACATTTTACAAAGAGAAAAGTACAAACCAAGCTCCAAATAAAAACTCTACGGTGAAAATATAGAAGAGGTACAAGTATTTAAATATTTAGGAATATGGTTTGATAAAAATATGAACTAGTCAACCCACATCAGCAAAATAGATTTGATTAGATTAGATTAGATAGTACTTTATTTATTCCTTCAGGAGTGTTCCTTCAGGAAAATTAAAAAATAGGGGAAAAAGGAAAAAGGTGTTAAATATAATGAGGGCTCTGAGGGGTAATGATTGGGGGGTTGATAGGTTGACGTTGAAAACAATATATGTATATATATCACTTTAATTCCATCTGTTATTGATTACGGTTGCATTATTTACCAATCTGCTTCAAAAACATGACTTGGGAAAATAGACTGGATCCAGTCACAGGCTTTAAGGTTATGTTGTGGAGCTACTACATCAACCCTAGTGGCAGTATTACAAGTAAAATGAACAAAAAACCTTTGGACAAGAGGAGAGATCAACTCTCAGCAGTTTATCGGGCAACTTTAAAAGGATCCAAGCAAGGATATCCCACTTGTCCAGTGCTACCAAACTGCCAAGAAAAAGAGAAAAGAAAAAAAAGAATAGTTTAGATTATAGGAGACATATGTAATAAAGTTAAAATTGACAATATTAAAGTTAGTCCTACAGTACCAATGCCTGCAATACCACCGTGGATGTTTGATAACCCAAAAGAAAACATGCAATTACTAAAGAATAGAAATTTAAATAGATACCAGATAGAAAAATGGATTGAGATATGATATATACGGATGCATCAAAAACTATAAAAAGTAAGTTAAGAGCTGCAGCAGTTATCCCACAAGGAAACATAGTATTAAATAAAAAAATCAGTGATAAACTATCTGTTTTTACGGGGGAATTGGTAGCAATTTATATGGCAGTTAACTGGATAGAGGAAAACAAAGCAAGGAAAGTAGTTGTGTGCTTGCACTCCAACAGTGCATTGATGAGCATAAAAAACATAGCATCAGAAACAAGACAAGATTTAGTTTATGAAATAGTTCAGGCAATCTACAAAATAAATAAAGCGGGAGGTGTGGTAACATTTCTTCGGGTTCCTTGGAAGATATAGTAGGATGGAATTCATAACACATAGGATATAAAGCATTATACACGTATTTAAAAAACATTGGGTTAAATAAAAGAATATAGAGTAGGGATCCATCTTGGTCTACACTCCATTTCAGTAGGTGGCGCTAATGCACACCAGAGGGTTGCTTGCCGGAAACAACCGCCCACCTCCGGAATCAGTCCCCGCCTACTACTCCCGGCGGGAAATTCATTTGAGCGAAAGACATTAGAGTGAGAGGAGTTCTTTAAAGCTGATGAGAATCTTAAAAAGCTTACAGAAAACGAAAAAACTTACAGCGGAGGCATGTCGGACATTCGCCGTTGTTTTCGATGATATTGTCCCGGACCAAGGTTTCGATGTCTGGGTTCTTTGGCGCAATCAAGCCTTCTCCTCTGCCTGGAATGGCCGACTCTCTTCGACGGCCGTTGACGGACCCGCCGGAGATGTAAACGGAAAATCTGTAAGTAAATATATGTATATATGTATTGTATACCGCATGTTTTTTTCTTGTAAAATGAGAATCATTTGACTCACCAGACTGCGATTGTGTTAAAACGATCGCGTTAGGATCTTACGGCAATTCCTCTATGAAACAAAATAATGAATACACATAATATTAAATAATTCGAAGGTTTAAACACACCTCGATAATCATCTTCCAACTTTGTAAGATCGTTTAAGCAAAGTTCATTGTCTTTCACTTCGTCGTCATCGGCTGGTAAAAAAAAAAGTATTACGTCGTACACGTGCAATGCTTTTAACGTTTAAATGCTTAAATGGAGTTAAACCATTGTCTAATAACATGGTATAGCAGAGGTAATGGGATGTGTGTGTGTGTGTGTGTGTGCGTGTGTGCGTGTCCACATCTCCCCACGTAACATTCCCAGCCATCAATACATCGAAGCAGGGTCAAACATATGGTTAACCTTAACCTAATTAGTTCCTCCCAATCGTTTAAATATGTTTTCGGGAAGTCTGGAAGTTGTTTCAAACGATCGTAAACATTTAAACTGTCAAATGGATGGTCACATGCTGCTCAGATGACATTCTCAAGCTTCCTTAAAAAACTGACCTCAACCTGAACCCTCATTTGTTCCCTCTTCAGGTCTTAACTCCACCCTCTTCCTGGTTTAACCCCTCCCACTTCAGGTCTTAACTCCACCCTCTTCCTGGTTTAACCACTCCCACCTCAGGCCTTAACTCTGCCCTCTTTCTGGTTAAAACTCCACCCTCTTCCTGGTTTAACCACTCCCACCTCAGGTCTTAACTCTGCCCTCTTTCTGGTTAAAACTCCACCCTCTTCCTGGTTTAACCACTCCCACCGCAGGTCTTAACTCCACCCTCTTCCGGGGTAAGCCACACCCACTTGACCTTGAAATTTGACCCTGACCTTTGAACTTGACCTTTGACTTTGACCCCTCATAAATCATTGACCTTTGACCCCCATATATCATTTTTGACTAAAGGTATCCCCTTAAATTCTCTTTTGTGGGATGATGTACAATATTGGTTTTTGCCTGACACTCCAAACTTTGACTGATTTTGATGTTGTTTTGGGGATGTTAAAAAAGGAAAAAAAAAAAAAAAAATGTCTAAAACACAATACTGGATTTATTCTATATATCCACAAATGTAAGTTTGTAAAAACAAAACCATCCTTCCAGAAAAAAAAAAACTGCCATTTTCTCTCACTTTTATATTGCATAAAGGTCTGGGGACATACATAAAAAACAATCACAACACAATCACCATAATACAAACTAATAACAATAATTAATAAAATAGATTATAGAGTCCCAACAAATTATTCATAAAGGTCACACATTTTAAAAGTGAATAAAAGACAACTGTTCAAATGATGTATAAAGTAAATAACAATATGCTCCCTGAAATGGTCCAGAAGATGTTTCAGATGTGAACCAGTAAATATGTATATCATATAAAGGTGCTAATCTATGGGATAATTAACAATAAGAAATACAAATATGTAATACTTTCATATTTCAAACTATGTAATCTATAAATGTACAAGCATATTAAAAAGATTGTTACACAAACAACAATGTCACACATGTTATATTGCTGATGTTGTTAGAAAGTCAACATTAAAGTCTTGACAGTTTAATTTAAATCCTGCAGTTTCATTTGCTGCTGCTGTTCTCACCAGCACACTTGTGTTTCTTACACTGGTACTTAGAAGAGAATCTTTCACCACACACACTGCAACTCAACACTTTCTCTCATGAGTGTGTTCCCATGTGTCTTGCAAAGTTTGATCGGTCACAAAAGCTTCTGTTGCAGACTGAACAGGAAAAAGGTTTTTCACCAGTGTGTATTCTCTTGTGTCTTTTCAAAGTCTGAATTTGTGTAAAACCATTACCACAGGTTGAACAGGTAAAAGGTTTTTCACCAGTGTGTGTTCTCATGTGTACTTTCAAATCATGACTGTGTGTAAAACCTTTACCACAGGTTAAACAGGAAAAAGGTTTTTCACCAGTGTGTGTTCTCGCATGTCGTTTCAAATGTTGACTGTGTGTAAAACCTTTACCACAGGTTGAACAGGAAAAAGGTTTTTCACTATTGTGTGTTCTCATGTGTACTTTCAAACATTGACTTAGTGTAAAACCTTTACCACAGGTTGAACAGAAAAACGTTTTTTCACCAGTGTGTGTTGTCATGTGCACTTTCAAATTGTGACTTACAACAAAACGTTTACCACAGATTGAACAGATAAAAGGTTTTTCACCAGTGTGTGTTCTCATGTGTACTTTCAAATTGTGACTTTTTACAAAACCTTTACCACATATTGAACATATAAAAGGCTTTTCTCCAGTGTGTTTTCTCGTGTGTGTTTTCAGATGACAATGGTATTTAAAGGTTTTGTCACAGTGAGAACATTTGAAGTGAGTGTTGTCAGTGTGACATGTCTTATCATCTTTAGAGTCTTCATCATCAGTGTCAGGAGAGTGTGACGTTGTGTCCTCACTATCTGATAGTGGAGCTAAGAGGTTGTCTGCTTGTGATCCTCCACAGTGGTCTCCAACAGCTTCTGTTGTCATGTGTTGTGTTGAGCTGCTGCTTGGAGGCTCACCCCCTCCCCTCTCCTCACCTTTAACTTTGACCTCATCATCTTCACTCTTCACAGGGACACCAGTCACTTGAAACTCCTCCAGTCCTTCAATATGCTCTCCCTCCTTACTAATGTTGTGTTCCTCCTCTTCCTCTTTAATGTAGGGCGTCAGTGAGTCTTCCTCTTCCTTTTTACAGGGAAGGGTCTGTGTCAAAGAGGAAAAGGAGACGCCAGAGGGTCCGTGGCACCTGGTCTTCCTCTTTGATGGATCTTCCTTCACCATCCCGAAGGTACACTCCAATTTTTCAGGCAGAAGTTGTTCTTCACAGACGTCTGGAGGACACAAAATGACAAACATGCTTGAGAAATGTCCAGATTCAGTTAGTAAGTTCACATTAACTTAAAAAAAAACAAGTGATTATATGAATTGGCCTGAAAACAAACACACTGCTCTTTACAATATTATAAAAAGGAAAATAAGAACAATTTTTACCAGGGATGGGCAATATGGCCTAAAGTCGACAAACCCCGTTTCCATAAGAGTTGGGAAATTGTGTTAGATGTAAATATAAACGGAATACAATGATTTGCAAGTCCTTTTCAACCCATATTCAGTTGAATGCACTACAAAGACAAGATATTTGATGTTCAAACTAATTTTTTGCAAACAGTAATTAACTTAGAATTTAAGGCTGCAACACGTGCTAAAGTAGTTGGGAAAAGGCATGTTCACCACTGTGTTACATCACCTTTTCTTTTAACAACACTCAATTAAGTTTGGGAACTGAGGAAACTAATTGTTGAAGCTTTGAAAGTGGAATTCTTTCCCATTATTGTTTTATGTACAGTTTCAGTCGTTTATCAGTCCGGGGTCTCTGCTGTCGTATTTTACGCTTCATAATGCGCCACACATTTTCCATGGGAGACAGGTCTGGACTGCAGGTGGGTCAGGAAAGTACCCGCACTCTTTTTTTTTTACAAAGCCACGCTGTTGTAACACGTGCTGAATGTGGCTTGGCATTGTCTTGCTGAAATAAGCAGGGGCGTCCATGAAAAATATGGCGCTTAGAGGCCTACTGATACCCTCTACTACCGACCACGCAGTCTGATAGTTTTTATATCAATGATGAAATATTAACATGCAACACATGCTAATGCGGCCTTTTTAATTTACTAAACTGCAATTAAAAATTGCAGTTTGAAAACGTCGCGGTATGATGATGCGTATGATGACGCGTGCGTTTGACGTCACCGGTTGTAGTGGACAATATTTTCCAACCCGATCCAAGCTATAAGTAGTCTGCTTTAATCGCATAATTACACAGTATTCTGGACATCTGTGTTGCTGAATCTTTTTCAATTTGTTCAATTATTAATGGAGAAGTCAAAGTAGAACGATGGAGGTGGGAAGATTTTAGCCTTTAGCCACCAGAGGTGAAGCTTTATTATGGATCAGAGCGGTCAAGCAAACATGGATCCCAACCACATGTCAACCGACAGTTTTGGGTGAGAAAATTGTGGTATAAAGTCGCCTCTTACAGGGGATCAGCCGAGCTTGCGCCGTCCATGCAGCTGCCGTGACTATTCCCTAAGAGACTATGGCGTCAAGACACCCGTGGCCACACCCCTCCGACTTCAGGTACTATTTAATCTCACTAAAACACTAGCAACACAATAGCAGATAAGGGATTTTCCAGAATTATCCTAGTAAATGTGTCTAAAAACATCTGAATCGCTCTCACTGCCCTCGCGTGTTTTTTTTCTAGTCCTTCACTATCAATATCCTCATCCACAAATATTTCATCCTCGCTCAAATTAATAGGGAAATTGTCGCTTTCTCGGTCTGAATTGATCTTTCTGCGGGTGGCTCACATTATAAACAATGTGAGGATGTAAGGAGCCCTCACACCGGTGACGTCACGCGCACATCGTCTGCTACTTCCGGTGAAGGCAGGGCATTTTCATTGGCGACCAAAAGTTGTGAACTTTATCGTGGATGTTCTCTACTAAATACTTTCAGCAAAAATATGGCAATATCGCGAAATGATCAAGTATGACACATAGAATGGACCTGCTATCCCCGTTTAAATAAGAAAATCTCATTTCAGTAGGCCTTTAGATGGCAGCATATGTTGTTCCAAAACCTGTCTGTACCTTTCAGCATTAATGGTGCCTTCACAGATGTATAAGTTACCCATGCCTTGGGCACTAATGCACCCCCATACCATCACAGATGCTGGCTTTTGAACTTTGTGTCAATAACAGTCTGGATGGTTTGCTTCCTCTTTGGTCCGGATGACACGATGTTGAATATTTCTAAAAACAATTTGAAATGTGGACTTGTCAGACCACAGAACACTTTTCCACTTTGCATGAGTCCATATTGGATGATCTCGGGCCCAGAGAAGCCGGCGGAGTTTCTGGATGTTGTTGATAAATGGCTTCGGCTTTGCATAGTAGAGCTTTAACTTGCACTTACAGATGTAGCGACAAACTGTATTTAGTGACAGTGGTTTTCGGAAGTGTTCCTGAGCCCAAGTGGTGATATCTTTTAGAGATTGATGTCGGTATTTGATACAGTGCCGTCTGAGGAAGGTCACGATCATTCAATGTTGGTTTCCGGCCATGCTTCTTACGTGGAGTGATTTCTCCACATTCTCTGAACCTTTTGATGATTTTATGGACCTTAGATGTTGAAATCCCTAAATTTCTTGCAATTGCACTTTGAGAAATGTTGTTCTTAAACTGTTTGACTATTTGTTCACGCAGTTGTGGACAAAGGGGTGTACCTCGCCCCATCCTTTCTTGTGAAAGACTGAGCATTTTCTGGGAAGCTGTTTTTATACCCAATCATGGCACCCACCTGTTCCCAATTAGCCTGCACACCTGTGGGATGTTCCAAATAAGTGTTTGATGAGCATTCCTCAACTTTATCAATATTCATTGCCACCTTTCCCAACTTCTTTGTCACATGTTGCTGGCATCAAATTCTAAAGTTAATGATTATTTGCAAAAAAAAATGTTTATCAGTTTGAACATCAAATATCTTGTCTTTGTAGCATATTCAACTGAATATGGGTTGAAAATGATTTGCAAATCACTGTATCCCGTTTATTTTTTCATCTAACACATTTTCCCAACTCATATGGAAATGGGGTTTGTATATTGCGATAAGCTCCCTGCTGCCTGAGTGCAGCTGGGATAGGCTCCAGCGCCCCCTGTAATTTTAATGTCAGTTACTGATGTATAATTTTCGAAAAAAGATTAGGTTGTTTACAGTGTAAATCTGTGTTCTGCATTGTTGTCTCTGCTATGACGCCATCTTGTGGTCGAGTTTGTTCACTGTGAGTGTTGTGGGTTGAAAGTGTATTTCCTTTAGTTTTGTGCCTTGAACCCGAAGTAAGGTTTCGTTATTGTAACATTTGTAAGTGTAACTGGGGTTTCCACTGGATGTGAAACGGTGGCGCCCCGTTTTTTTGTTTTCAAGTCAATGTGTCAGTTTCCACCACCTGTCTTCTATATTTAGTGGTCGACACAACGAGGCTATTCAATTGAGTTAAAATCTGCTCGTGTGGGACAGGAAGTTATGCATAAACACTAAATAAATGATCTAATTTACTTTCAAAGTAAAAAAATCTGTTTAAGGTGGATGGTATTTTACACTTTGAAAGTCGTAATGGACATGAAGTCAACTTGTCAAAAGGTTTTCAGACTTAATTTCACCTCCTTGACACAAATGGACGAAAACACACTGATTCTATAAGGTCCAAAATTTAACAATTATATAACAGGCATATCCTGGGCAGTTATATGGGGTACTCTACAACAGCGTTGTATCAAAATGACTATTTCCATCTCCGACATGAAAGTGAGTGTCACTAACACTACTGCACACAGGAAAATGTGTGGAGGAGAATTGCAAGTAGCCGAAACAAAGATTGTGAATGAGTGACAAGAAGCTCACTTTGTTCATGTAAGTCTAGTGTGGAATAAACATGCTCAGGTGCTGAGAGCGATGCACAGAGTGAGACCTCTTAGTCTAATTTAAAATCCACAGGCCAAGAAGGAAACAGACGGACATAGCAATATATTGATGACGGCAAGAATTAAGTTATTAGGTTTATTTTCATTTATATCGGTCCCGGCCTACGATTGCATGAATATTTTAATGCCTCTGGACATCGTATTTAAGCTTTTTAAGCCCTTAATTTAGGCAAAGTCTATTGAATGACTTTTAATGCTTTTTAATGATCCACAGAAACCCTGCTAAAGCTCTTAAATTTAAAGTATCATACAACAAAACAAGTGCTTTTTACATTTTAACAAAACAGAAGAATAAGTGATTATTACATTTTTAACAGAAGTGTAGATAGAAACACGTTAAATTAGAAAGTTCCTAAATAAAAAATATTGTTCATGGAATTAGTGAGACATTTCTAGGATGTATTTACGATTTGTATGAGATTTTGATAGTATTTAATACATTATGAGGCCAGGGTGGCTCGGTTGATAGGGCGGCCGTGCCAACAACTTGACGGTTCCAGGTTTGAGCCTAGTCACTGCCGTTGTGTCCTTGGGCAAGGCACTTTACCCACCTGCTCCCAGTGCCACCCATACTGGTTTAAATGTAACTTAGATAATGGGGTTCACTATGTAAAGCACTCTGAGTGACTAGAGAAAAGCGCTAAATAAATATACTTCACTTCATTAAAAAGGGAACCCCACTTTTATATATTTTGCCTGTCAAAACCACATGTTTTTCTTTTTTATGCATTCTAAATAGTAAATAAATGCGATCAAAAGTCTGCTTACTGTAGAGGCTATTAGAGTCGCACTATTCTGCCTAAAAAGAACTTAAAAAGCATCCTAACACCTCCAATATTATTTTATGTACATGCAGTGGGTATTTATGTCATTTAGAACCAGGTACATTTTTTAAATATGTAAGATGTACGTATTTTTGCGCAGTAATTTCAAAAACGCATCACGACGTTCGCTTTTTTTCTTTCTTTTTTTTTTAACTACATCACTGAATATTACACACTGCAGACTTCCTGAGAGCCAACTCACATAATAAAACATCACTTTCTGTACAAGGTCTGCTGTCACTATGTGGCAGACTGATAGAATCTTGTTATATTCCCGTTTAGATAAAGAACGACTCATAATAATCGCACGGAAAAGGGGGGTGAAGCCCAGCGTCTTTTTGTGTCGTTCGCCATTGCTGGGTCTAAATTGGCTGTCAAAGGGTACCAACTTGTCAGAGTACGTCCTCATCTTTCTATTATGCAGGTGAGAGGCATGATTCATGATCTGGAATAATCTTTCACCAGCATCGAGGCGAGGAAGGAGCTCACCAGCCGGTGATGTCAACATAGACACACAAGCTATAAATAGTTTGTCTGCGTTAGCACTTATAATAACAATATCACTAATACTTGGTTGGTATTCAAGCCACGAAATGCAAATGGAGTATTGTTGGCACTTTCTGGATGGTTATAGAGGACCTCCCATTGGCTCCATTGCATGTGGACTTTTATTTACATTTATGAGTTAGAATGTGATTTAAAAAATATATATCGATTGTCGTGTCTTTTATAATGATTGTGAACGATAGAAAAAAATCCACCCCAAAAAAGAGCAGTTCCCCTCAAACTTCCAGTGATTAAATTTAAGACTTTAAGTCTATGAGCATGAAGTGATGAAGCCTACTTGGATGAGAGGACAAAGGTCTTGTAAGACAAAGTGAAGAGTCCAGTTGTGATGGATTGAATGCCCTGAGAATAAAATGATATGTGGATGTTGTGCTTACTTGGACTGTGATGAAGCTGTGAGGACTCAGGTGGTTTGTCTTCATGCTCTTCAGTCTTCACAGAGACAACAGTCAGTGGAAACTTGCTGAGATCAGCCTCCTCCTGTCCTAGAAGACACTCTTCCTCCTGAGTTATCCACACTTTCTCCTCTTCCTCTTTAATGTGGGGAGGCTGTCGATCCTCCTCTTCCTCTTTAATGTGGGGGAACTGTGGATCATCTTCTTCCTCTTTAATGTGGGAGGGCTGCTGGACGTCTGTTGGGTAAATAAGTAAATAAAAAAATCTAATTCCAAAATCACTTAAAAAAACATTCATGGTATGTTTTTGTTATCATGCAAAATACATTTTTGTGGTCATTTTGTTGGCTGGGCCAAAGGGAACTTTTACCAAAAACATGTTTTACTATGTGGTGTTTTATGGAGTATCTCCATCAACAAATCCTCTTTAGGAATTGGAGACCATCTACGACACGCTGAAGGAAAGTCAGTCACCTTTATGTTCTTTTAATAAATCAAGTGTTGACTATTTTGGTTATTAAACATAAATGTTTACTTTTACTCTTTGATGCATGTAAGTCAGACTCAGGAAGTACAATTATTACTTTAATTACATTTGATTACAGTATAAAATGTATTTGGTGAGTGTGTGAGTTTTGTGTAAACAACTTGATACAGGTTTACATCTTCTTGGGGACTGGAACACAGATATGTCCCGAAAGGATGCACCCATTTTTAAAACCTTCACTAAGCTGTGCCACCAACATTGTCTCACTTAGCTCATTAAGCAAACTACTAGGGTGAGTGAGTCCTTTTAAACCTTCATAGACTTTGTTGGTACTTCTGACCAGTCTAAGATCACAACAAAAGGAACTACTGTATGCGGCTTAAGTCATCATTCCATCATTTTCTGTACCCATAAAGAACATAGAACAGAGGCTGGCGGCCACAAAACAAGCAAAGCTACAATCCTAAAGACCTACACTAGCAAGACTTTCAATGACAAACTGGCAAATTAAAACTCGCTCCGTACTTCCAAGTACACATGTGTTTGGGTCAATTCCTAACCTCAGAAAAGTAAATAACTTCACAGTCAAAGTGGGGGACAATATTATAACAAACAAAACTGAGATTACCTATACTGACTGCATCATAGAGACTAATCCCTCCAGTGAAAAAATGACTACTAAGGTAGTCAAAGAATCAACCAAGGAATTCTGTTCTTACTAGTGTTGTCCCAATACCAATATTTTGGTAACGGGACCTGTACAAAAATGTATTTCGATACTTTTCTGAATAAAAGGGACCACAAAAAAGTGCATTATTGTCTTTTTTTAAATAAAAAATCTTAGGGTACATTAAACATATGTTTCTTATTGCAAGTTTGTCCTTAAATAAAATTGTGAACTTACTAGACAATGTATCTTTTAGTAGTAAGTAAGCAAACAAAGGCTCCTAATTTAGTCGTTTGACATATGCAGTAACATATTGTGTCATTTATATTCTATTATTGCGTCAAAATTATTAAGGACAAGTGGTAGGAAATGGATTATTAATCTACTTGTTCATTTACTGTTAATATCTGCCTATTTTGTCTTACAACATGTTCTATCTACACTTCTGTTAAAATGTAAATATCACTTATTCTTCTGGTGTTTGATACTTTACATTAGTTTTGGATGATACCACAAATTTGGGTATCAACCTGATACCAAGTCGTTACAGGATCATATTCATATTCAAAGTCCTCATGTGCCCGGGGACATATTTCCTGTTTATAAACATAACATACATTTTTTTTAAGCGAAAGAAGATGTGATGCCAACAAATATTGATGTAATCATACAAGTAGTACTTTTTAGAGGCGGTATAGTACCAAATATGATTAATTAGTATTGTGGTACTGTATTAATACCGGTATACAGTACAACCCTAGTTCTTACATGGTAGGATTACCATGCTGGTGGGTAGAAATACATGTAAGACTCTAACACAAGCGCTCATTTAACCCCACTTTGACTACGGAGTTCATGTTTGGTACCGTGATGCCTTAAAAGCCCTGAAAAACAAAACACCAGACAGCCCAAAACAAAACGATTGGGTTTCTACTCAACCGTCCATCTCAGGCTCACCTTTCCGCCAACCATTTCCTTAACGTGGGGAGGCTCTTGGTGGCCGACAGAGTACATCTTCTTGCAGTTGGTTTGGTGTACAAGATACACCGTACTACTAAAACACCCATAAACCTGATTAGATACTTCAAAATATATTCACTATTTAAACACCAGAGGTAGTTGTACACATTACATTCAACCTAGATTTCACCCCAGAAAAGGTTCTAATTTGTTTGCCTGTCTTACCACCAAAATGTGGAACTCCCTATCAATAGCCATAAAGGAGTGTTAATCCCTTACTTCCTTCAAAGCTGCTTTGAAAATACATTTTAGGTTGTAACTGGGAATAGAAAAAGCCTTTTACTTTTTTTGAATTGTATTTTCTAGCAGTATTTGTGTCCTTTACTTTCTACATAGTACTGTGTTCTGTGTGAGTTAAAGAAATATTTCAACTGAAACTGGCTCAGGCTTTCTTGTAGCAGTGAATGTGTACCGTGATGAAAGTGTACCCTTTTCTATGCAAACGTCTCATAACTCCTTCAATCAATCAATCACTCATTGTTCCAAAATGAGAGGAACATCAACCTCAAACTGTCTCGTTTTCATGAAGAATCTAAATCAAAGCATTGCATCATCCCCACAAGAGAAAGCATCTCCCTATTGAAGAAAAGCTTTAATAATGAAATATAAAGTTAGTAAAGATTTGAGAGTAAGAAGTAAACAAACCTGTTCTGCGTAACACAACTTGATGTTTCTTGAAAACAGCGTCCAGTAATTGATGTTGTCGCTCCTTCTCCTCTTTTGTATGACAACGTTCCTCCTCATACTTTGCTATGGTTCTTTCGCACATTTTCACACAATCACAACACTTTACTCTCACATTTGATCTCTACTTAGCGATGTGTTGATAACGTCCGCGTCTCTTTGTTAGCAGCTAACAAGCTAAGCAAACTAGCACAAGACGCGATAAAGTGCGCTCAGACTAATGTATCCGGATACAAACAATGACAAAAATGTTCCATCTACTACACGACATATATGCGTACATGTATGCACTAAATACAAATAGAGAAACAATAATGGCCAGTGGCCACGTTTAGGCCTTCTCTGTCAAACGCCATTTTGCTTTTTACTCCTTCGTCTTCTTTGGATTTCCAGCAGACTAGTAGAGCATCTTAGGCCTCCACAGCTTCTTAACGGGACTTCTCCGTCCTGTCCTATGGTCCATACTACATTCTACAGTAATGGAGGTCGCACTATAGACCTTTCAATGGACCACTTCCAACTTGGCTTCGTCGTTCGTCTTTTTTTTATTTGTTCAATGGCGGTTAGGATACGTGGAGGGCACTAGGACCGCTCTTTGTGGCCGCAGGAAGAGCAGCAGAAAGTTTCCCTGGAGAAACAAAGAGGTGAGTGACTAAGCATTGTAATGTATTTTTATTTTAATTGACATATATATATATATATATATAGTATATGTATATATATATATATACTATATATATATATATATATATATATAAAGTTAGTAAAGATTTGAGAGTAAGAAGTAAACAAACCTGTTCTGTGTAACACAACTATATATATATATATATATATATATATATATATATATATATATATATATATGTATTGTTTGTTTGTTTTTATTAATTAATTAATTTATTTTTACAACAGGCTGTGTTTTTCCTATTGTTCTTCTTTTCTTTATTACCAATCAGAAGTATCACCAGGACGTCCCCTGGCCCTAACACTCCATGAAGTGCATTAACGGGCATTGATTTTTGTCTTACATGGACATTGTTAACATCCGTATTATCAACCTTTCTGTTTGGTCCTTGTGTGTCAGCTGTTTAATGGCAAATGTTTTTGAAGAAATTGCACATTTTCTTTTTTGCACATTTTACATTGATCGGGATTTATTTTATTTAAGTATGACATTTCTAGCAAGCGCTCTTTTCCACACTGCTGTGGCGGTGTGTGTGCGGACCTTTCTTTCTTTCTTGTTCTTGTAAGTGTTCCTTTTTTAACCAGCACCCATCCCGTTTGTTTTTCATTTATTTTTTCCCCCTATGTTTTGCACATTTTGAAAAAAATAAATGTATGGTTGAAGAATACAATATTCTTGTGATTATGGTATGAATAGGACTTACAGTAAGTGCAACAGTGGTCTAGTGGAGGTGTAAAGTTTATTTTTCTAAGCATGTTGGTGTTTTTAAAGCATTTTCTAATAATTTTTTCATGACTGGACTGAAATAGGGGACACCCAAATTCTATAAGGGACACCAAAAATGTTCCAACCGCCTGCGAGATGTCCCTTATTTCAAAGTCTGGGTGTTGGCAACCCTAATGGTTTGAAAAAGGCATTTGGTCGCTGAAGCACTTATTGAGTGATAAAAGTATTGTAATTTTTAAAGATTTCATTAAGTACGAACTGCAAATAGATGAAAATATTTAAACATATATTAAAGGCTTTCGTTTAAAATATTCTAAATACAGCATATCATTTTTTTCAGAACTCTTTTATGTCCTTTTTTTGGGATTTTTGGTGGATGGACACAATATTAGAAATTTGAAACTCTGAAATTAGACAACTCTTTACTTTTTCTT
Source organism: Nerophis ophidion (assembly GCF_033978795.1). Lineage (NCBI taxonomy): Eukaryota > Metazoa > Chordata > Actinopteri > Syngnathiformes > Syngnathidae > Nerophis > Nerophis ophidion. Next base: position 16,287,826 of record NC_084638.1, read on the forward strand.
ATTTGCTGTATTTTCTCTGGAACAAAATAAACAATACTCATAACTTGAAAGTTTCCATTCTTCCAATGGCAGAAGTGTTCATAAAAAAAACACACACACATACAAAAAAACAAAATTGACCACTTAAAATAGTTTTAGGATGTTGTTTTGCAATTTATGACCACACTTGTTCGTTCTGTGAAAGAGAAACAAAATTAACAGTTAGGAATGTATGCAAAGTAAATCTCTGTGGGATGATGTGCTATATTGGGTTGGCCTGACACTCCAAACTTCCATCCATCCATCCATCATCTTCCGCTTATCCGAGGTCGGGTCGCGGGGGCAACAGCCTAAGCAGGGAAACCCAGACTTCCCTCTCCCCAGCCACTTCGTCTAGCTCTTCCCGGGGGATCCCGAGGCGTTCCCAGGCCAGCCGGGAGACATAGTCTTCCCAACGTGTCCTGGGTCTTCCCCGTGGCCTCCTACTGGTTGGACGTGCCCTAAACACCTCCCTAGGGAGGCGTTCGGGTGGCATCCTGACCAGATGCCCGAACCACCTCATCTGGCTCCTCTCGATGTGAAGGAGCAGCGGCTTTACTTTGAGTTCCTCCCGGATGGCAGAGCTTCTCACCCTATCTCTAAGGGAGAGCCCCGCCACCCGGCACCCGTTTTGGGGATGTTAAACATAAAACATTTTTAAAACACAAAATTGAGGGTTTTGGTTTTATCCACAAATGTAAGTTTGTAAAAACAAAACCATCCTTCCACAAACATTTCAGCCATTTTCTCTCACTTTTATATTGCATAAATGTCTGGGGACATACATATAAAACAATCACAACACAATCATCATATTACAAAAGAGAGTAATAAAGATCATTAATTAAATGGATTCTAGAAACCCAACAAATAATTCATTAAATTATACATTTTAAAATTGTATAAAAGACAATTGTTCAAATGATGTATAAAGTAAATAATAATATGCTTCCTGAAGTGGTCCAGAAGATGTTTCAGATGTAAACCAGTAAATATGTATATCATATAAAGGTGCTTATCTATGAGATGATTAATAATTAGAAATAAAAATATGTCACACTTCAATATTTCAAATACCTATAAAAAACACTATTGTGAATGTCTAATATTGTATGATGATTATATATACTTAAATGTTTTAATGTATGTAAAATATGTATTGTACTGTTTACTCTCACCTTTTCAGTCAAATTGTTCTGTTCAATTTTAAATAAAAGTAAACAATGTTGCATATTAATGCATGTACTTGACTAAAAAAAAACAGTAATACAAAATACCTAATCTGTAAATGTAGAAGCATATTAAAATAGTGTTACAAAAATACCAATGTTACACATACAGTCACACGTTTTAAAAGGAAATTATTTTGTATAAAACATATGTAGGCACAAGAGCCCCCGTGGGCCCAAAGGGAATAAGCGGTAGGAAATGGATGGATGGATGGATAAAATATATGTACACTAAATGTACTTTTCATGTATCACATGTTTTGTACTGTTTTGGATTTACTGACCTTTTTAAAATTGTTCCTCTTGCAATAATTTATGTTAATATAAAAGTAAAAAATGTTGCATATTAAGGCACGCAATGGGCTGAAACAAATGGTGTATAAATATAGAAGCATGTTAACAAGATTGTGTTACAGAAACAACAATGTCACACATGTTATATGTGCTGATGTTGTTAGAAAGTCAACATTAAAGTCTTGGCAGTTTATTTCAAATCCTGCAGTTTCATTTGCTGCTGCTGTTCTCACCAGCACACTTGTGTTTCTTACACTGGTACTTAGAAGAGAATCTTTCACCACACACACTGCAACTCAACACTTTTTCTCCTGGGTGTCTTCTGTGTGCTACAAGGTTTGATCGCTGACAAAAGCTTCTGTTGCAGATTGAACAGGAATGTGATTTTTCATCAGTGTGTGTTCTCTTGTGTCTTTTCAAATATTGACTTTCTGTAAAACCTTTACTACATATTGAACAGGTAAAACATTTGTCTCCAGTGTGTATTAGCATGTCTTTGTTTAATTAGTTTTTTTTGTGTAAAACCTTTACCACGGATTGAAAAAGAAAAAGGTTTTTCTCTAGTGTGTATTATCATGTGTACTTTCAAACTCCGACTGTGAGTAAAACATTTACCACATTCTGAGCAGAAAAACGACTTTTCTCCAGTGTGTGTTCTCATGTGTGCTTTCAAACTCTGACTGCTAGTAAAACTTTTACCACAACTTGAACAGGTAAAAGCTTTTTCTCCAGTGTGCGTTCTCATGTGCACTTTCAAATTTTGACTTTGTGTAAAACCTTCACTACAGAGTGAACAGGAACAAGGTTTTTCTCCAGTGTGTATTAGCATGTGTTCGTTTAACCCCTTTTTTCGTGAAAAACATTTACCACATTCTGAGCAGGAAAAAGGTCTTTCTCCAGTGTGCGTTCTCACGAGACTTTTCAGATGACTATGGTATTTGACCTCATCATCTTCACTCTTCACAGGGACACCAGTCACTGGGAACTCCACCAGTCCTTCAAGATGATCTCCTTCCTGACTGATGTTGTGTTCCTCCTCTTCCTTTTTAATGTGGGGGATCAGTGAGTCTTCCTCTTCCTTTTTACAAGGAAGGGTCTGTGTCAAAGAGGAAAAGGAGACGCCAGAGGGTCCTCTTTGTAGGATCCTCCTTCACCATCCTGAGGCTACACTCCTGCTTTTCAGGCAGAAGTTGTTCTTCACAGACATCTGCAAGACACAAAATGACAAACATATTTGAGAAATGTCCAGATTTGATCAGTCGCATGAGGCATTCAGTACGTTTCCATGTACTTAAAAAAATAAGTTATTATATGACTTGGCCTGAAAACAAACACACTGCTCTTTACAACATTATTCACATGAAAAGAAGACCACTTTTTATGAGGGGTGGGCAATATGGCCTAAAATCTATATTGCCATAAATTCCCATATGCCTGAGTGCAGCTGGGATAGGCTCCAGCGCCCACTGTGATTATAATGTCAGTTACTGATGTATAAACTTGGAGAAAAGATTAGGTCGTTTACAGTGTAAATCTGTACTCTGTATTGTTGTCTCTGGTGGTCGAGTTCGCTCACTGCAAGTGCTGTGGGTTGAACGTGTATTTCCTTCCGAAGTAAGGTTTTCAGACCTAATTTCACTTCCTTGACACAAATGGAGATGGACTTGCTAATTCTAAAAGGCCCAAACTTAAAGAATCATATAACAGGCATATCCCGGGCAGCTATATATGGGCCTGTGTCAATTACCAGCTGATACGAGGACTTGAATGAGCAATTTTATTTAGTACGTGGTGTATTGATAAGGGTGTCCAGTAGATGGCAGTCACATATAAGAGATACGTGAAGACTGCAATATGACGCCAGTTAACAACACCAAAACTTTGAATGTTCCATTGAAAATAAAGAACATTACACACGGCGCTCAAAAATCTGTCCAAATGTTTTAATACGACTTTGAAGCCACACCAATTGAGGGATTGTCGGTTTATTATGGCTTTTGGCTACCATAGTCAGAGTATTACTATGGTGTGTGTATAAGGACCGCAACATGGCACACATTAGCAGACATATTATCTGGCGTCTTGTTTCACGATACGATGCAACTGTTTTTTGATTGATTTTAATTTTTTATTGATTGCTGCTCTCTGTATCAGCCCAAAGGTAAGGGATGTACATTATTGTTTATAAATTCAGGAAAAAATGAAGACTTTAAGGGCATAAACCAAATTATTTAATTCAGAGCCATATTTGAATATTCAATTGCTATTCTAACACCACCATCCTGTGTTTTTGTCTGATTATGATTAGACAAAATTTGACACATTCAATTATCATGAAAAATTTAAATATAGGTATCAGCATTGGTATGACCGATACTGCCCTTATAACTACTTGTAGTATCAGCCAAAACTAAAGAATAAAACAACAAAACAAGTGATTATTACATTTTAACAAAACAGAAGAATAATTGATTTTACATTTTAACAGAAGTGTAGATAGAAACACGTTATATTAGAAAATTCCTATATAAAAACATTGTTAATGGAATTATTTAAACAGTTCTTGGATGTATTGAGGATTTCTACTGGATTTTGATAGAATATAAAACATTCTAAGGCTGGCATGGTTCGGTTGGAAGAGCGGCCGTGCCAGCAACTCGACAGTTCCAGGTTCGAGCCTAGTCACTGCCGTTGTTTCCTTGGGCAAGGTACTTCAACCACCTGCTTCCAGGGCCACACACACTGGTTCAAATATAACTTAGATTATAGGATTCAATATCTAAAGCGCTCTGAGTCACTAGTGAACAGTGCTAAATAAATATACTTCACCTCACTTAAAAGGGAACCACACTTTTTTTTATTTTGCCTATCAAGACACTCGTTTTTTTCTTTTGTATGCAATCTATATAGTAAATAAATGCGATCAAAAGTCTGCTTACAATAGAGGCTATTAGAGTCACACTATTCTGCCTACAAAGAACTTTTAAAAAATCCAAACACCTCCATTAAGGTTTTATGTACATGCAGTAGGTATATATTGGTAGGTTGGTAATGCATGGCATCCTGCCAGCTGCTATGCTGACAGTTATTTTAGTACCGGTCAAAAGACAAGGCCGGTGAAGTAGGGACTATGGACAATTATCAACCTATCGCCCGAGTCAGCATGCTATCTAAAGTGCTGGAAAGTGTGATAACATACAGAGTTGGGGGTCTTATTTGAACCGCAGACAACCAATTTGGCTTTAAGAGCAAGTACAGCACTGACTTGTGTATTTATGCTTTAAAAGAAGCGGTACAAAAATACAGAGTGCAGGGCCCTACAATGTTGGTAGGGTTTATTGATGCATCTAAGGCATTTGACAGAGTCAACCATCTCAAACACTTCACCAATCTGAAGCATAGGGTTGTTCTGGGTATATTCTGGTATATTGGTACAACAGGCAGACGAAGCAGGTAAAATGGGGGAGTATTTTGTCCTCTCCCTTTAGAGTTGGCCATGGGGTACGGCAGGGCGGGCTTCTATCACCAGGCCTATTGAGCCTGTCTATGGATGACCTATCAAGGCAGTGGAGAGAATGCAGAACAGGATGCATCATGGGGAACACCTTGATCAACCACTTTATGTACGCTGATGATTTGGCCATTATATCTCCCAGTAGTGCAGGGTTCCACCAGCTTCTTAACATATGCTCAGACTATGGAGTCAAGTTTGACATCAAGTACAATGCCATAAAGAGTATGGTAATGATATGTAGAACCAAGGAGGATCACCATCTTAATTTCACAGTTTTCTATTTGTCTGGTCAAACCCTGTCTGTGTGCAACAATGTCAAATACTTAGGCCACATCATCAATGACAAGATGGAGGATGATGCTGACATGCTTAGACAGTGAAGAAAGCGAATATACTGGTGAGAACATGTTATGACTGCTTGGATGAAGCAAAGGTGCAATGTTAATATTTGGTTACATGTCCCCTGGAAAGTTTCCCTGCAATAAGGCACTTTTGGTAGCCATCCAAAAGATTCTGGTTGAATTTTTGACCACTCCTCTTGACAAAATTGGTGCAAGTCAGCTAAATTTATGACATGGACTTGTTTCTTCAGCATTGTCCACATGTTTAAATCAGGACTTTGGGAAGGCCATTCTAAAACCTTAATTCTAGTCAGATTTAGCCATTCCGTTACCACTTTTGACGTGTGTTTGGGCTCATTGTCCTGTTGGAACACTCAACTACGCCCAAGACCCAACCTCTGGGCTGATGATTTTAGGTTGTCCTGAAGAATTTGGAGGTAATCTTCCTTTGTCATTGTAACATTAAAAGCACCAGTTCCATTGGTAGAAAAACAGACCTATAGCATAATACTACCACCACCATGCTTGACGGTGGGTATGGTGTTCCTGGGATTAAATACTTTGCCTTGTCTCCTCCAAACATTTTGCTGGGTGTTTTGGCCAAACAGCTCACTTTTTGTTTCATCCAACCACAGAACTTTGCTACAGAAGGTCTTATCTTTGTTCATGTGATGTCAGATGAAACAAAAATTAAGCCGTTTGGCCACAATACCCAGCAATATGTTTGGAGGAGAAAAGGTGAGGCCTTTAATTCCAGGAACACCATCCTACTGTCATTGCTGGATATATTATAGACTGCATATAACATTGCGGTATTTATACTTCAGACCCAGCAGATTTGGCCACATTAACAGTAGACCCATAATAAATTCATAAAATAACCAACTTCATGAATGTTTTTGTGACCAACAAGTATGTGCTCCAATCACTGTATCACAAAACAATAAGAATTGTAGAAATTATTGGAAGCTCAAGACAACCATGACATTATATTCTTTACAGGTGTATGTAAACTTTTGACCACGACTGTATGTACATCATCCTCACAGGCTAACCAAACTTCTTATACACAATATATTTAAGAATAGTGTTAATTATCAAGTATAAAGTTAGTAAAGATGTGAGAGTAGGAAGTAAACAAACCTGTTCTGTGTAACACAACTTGATGATGTTTCTTATAATAAACATCCAGTAGTTGATGTTGATGGCTTCACGGTGGCAGAGGGGTTAGTGCGTCTGCCTCACAATACGAAGGTCCTGCAGTCCTGGGTTCAAATCCAGGCTCGGGATCTTTCTGTGTGGAGTTTGCATGTTCTCCCCGTGAATGCGTGGGTTCCCTCCGGGTACTCCGGCTTCCTCCCACTTCCAAAGACATGCACCTGGGGATAGGTTGATTGACAACTCTAAATTGGCCCTAGTGTGTGAATGTGAGTGTGGATGTTGTCTGTCTATCTGTGTTGGCCCTGCGATGAGGTGGCGACTTGTCCAGGGTGTACACCGCCTTCCGCCCGATTGTAGCTGAGATAGGCGCCAGCGCCCCCCGCGACCCCAAAAGGGAATAAGCGGTAGGAGATGGATGGATGGATAGTTGATGTTGACGCTCCTTCGCCTCTTTTGTTGGCCAAAGTTCCTCCTCGTACTTTGCCATCGTTCTTTAGCACATGTTCACACAATCACAACACTTTACACTCACATTAGTTCCCTACTTAGCGATGTTTAAATAACTTCCGCGTCTCTTTGTTAGCAGCTAACAAGCTAAGCTAACTAGCCAGCTAAACTAGCTGCTAAACTAGCTGCAAGCTACCTTAGGAGAAGTGTCAAAGTGCGCTCAGACTAATGTATCCGGCTACAATCAATTATCAACCGTGTGTACTCTATTAAACAACATATATGTCAGAATACAGAAATATAATGCGCGCGTTAAGGACTTCTCCGTCTGACCTCATCTTGCTTTATCGCCCGATCGGTCCACGCATGCGCGTACCCGACGTTTTCTTTCTTCTTCTTCTTTTGTTTTTTTTATGGCGGTTGGCAAACAACCTTTTGGTGCGCATTACCGCCACCTACTGTAATGGAGTGTGGACCGAGGTGGATCCCTACTCTATATTCTTTTATTTAACCCAGTGTTTTTTAAATATGTGTATATTGCTTTATATCCTATGTTTTCTGAATGCCATCCTAATATATCTCCCACTTCTAACCTAATAATTTATTTTGCTAACTTATTTTCCAGTATTTCTCTTTCTCTATTATATTTCCTACACTGTATTAAAACATGGTCAACATTCTCTATTTGATGGCAAAAATCACACAGTCCTGTAGTATGTTTGCCTATCAATTTTAGTGAACTATTTAGATATGTATGGCCTAATCTCATTCTAGTAATAATGTCGTCTTCTTTCCTATTTCTACCCCTCCTCTCATTACACCTACTTTGTAAAACTCTCTACCTTTTGTTTCCTTATTCCAATTATCCTGCCACTTTTTATTGTGTTCTATCTTAATTATGCTCTTCACTTCTTCTTTACTGTGCTTAATCTCCATGTTTACTTCTATTTCAGTGCTTGCTTGTTTTGCGTATCTATCAGCTAACTCATTCCCCACAACTCCTACATGAGCAGGAACCCAGAGAAATGTTACCACACCTCCTGCTTTATTTATCCCGTAGATTGCCTGAACTATCTCATAAACTATATCTAGTCTTGTTTCTGATGCTATGTTTTTATGCTAATCAAAGCACTGCTGGAGTCCGAGCACACAACTACTTTCCTTGCTTTGTTTTCCTCTATCCAGTTAACTGCCATATAAATTGCTACCAATTCCCCCGTAAAAACAGATGGTTTATCACTGATTCTTTTATTTAATACTATATTTCCTTGTGGGATAACTGCAGCAGCTCCTACCTTACTATTTATAGTTTTTGATGCATTGTCAAAAAACATTTCCTCAATCCATTGTTCTATCTGATAAATATTTACATTTCTATTCTTCAGTAATTGCATGTTTACCTTTGGGTTGTCATACATCCACGGTGGTATTGCAGGAATTGGTACTGTAGGGCTAACTTTAATATTGTCAATTTGTGCTTTGATACATATATCTCCTAATATCCACCCAAAACTATTCATGTTTTTCATCTCTTTTTCTTGGCAGTTTATTAGCACTTGACGGGTTGGATGTCCTTGCTTGGATCCTTTTAAGTTTGCCCAATAAACTGCTGAGAGTTGATCTCTCCTCATGTCCAAAGGTTTGTCGTTCATTTCTACTTGTAATGCTGCCACTGGAGTAGATTTAGTAGCTCCACAACATATTCTTAACGCCTGTGACTGGATCCGGTCTATTTTCCCAAGTAGTGTTTTTAAAGCAGATTGATAAATAATGCATCCGTAGTCGATAACAGATCGAATTAAAGTGATATATATTGTTTTCAATGTCAACCTATCAGCCCCCCAATCTTTACCCCTCAAAGCCCTCATTATATTTAACACCTTTTTACTTTTCTCCACTATTTTGCTGATGTGGGTTGACCAGTTAATATTTTTATCAAACCATATTCCTAAATATTTAAATACTTGTACCTCTTCTATGTTTTCTTCATAGAGTTTTATTTGGAGCTTGTTTCGTACTTTCCTCTTCGTAAAATTTATGACTTTTGTCTTTCCAACAGAGAATCTTAAACCCCAAGCCGTCCCCCAGTCTTGAACATTATTTACCGCCTTTTGAATCTTTTTTTCTATATGATTTGTATTTCTACCTCTCTTCCACATCACTCCATCATCAGCAAACAATGCCACCTCCACTAACCCTTCCACTTCACTAAAAACTTCATTTATCATGATAGAAAATAGTACTGGACTTATTATACTCCCTTGTGGGGTCCCATTTTCCACTTCGTATTCTCTGCTATATTCATTCTCTATTTTTACTAATAATGTTCTACTTGTTAAAAAGTCTTTTATCCATCTATACATTCTTCCTCTAATCCCAATCTTATTTAGTTTCATCAGCAACCCCTGTTTCCACAACATATCATATGCTTTCTCTATGTCAAACAATACCGCAATTATACTTTCTTTATTTATTTGTCCCTTTCTAATTTCCTCTTCCAGCTGCACTGCTGGGTCATTTGTGCTTCTTGCTTTGCAAAAACCACTTTGGTAGTTTTTTATAATTTCTTTTAATTCTAAATAATATATTAATCTTTCATTAATCATTTTTTCCATTACTTTGCCCAAATTTGAGGTCAATGCTATCGGCCTATAATTTCCTGCCTCTTCCGGATCTTTCCCTGGCTTGCATATTGGAATTATTACAGCTGTTTTCCACTCATCTGGTAATTTTCCTTCTTCATATATCCTATTATATAATTTCAAGACCACTTCTTTGCCGATGCTACCTAACTTTTTGATCATTTGATAATTCACCAGGTCTTTCCCTGCCGTCGTATTTTTAACTTTTTTCAAAATTCGAACCATTTCATCCAAAGAAAATGTCATATCCATAGTGTTGGTATAACTATTATCGTTGTCTTCCTTCATTTCCTTAATATTTAATCTAATTGTTTCTTCTTTCTTTTGTTTTTCTACATTTCTCAAATTATCATTACTGTGCACTTCAACAAAGGTTTTTGCTAAAAGTTCTGCTTTTTCTTTATTTCCTACCACACTCCGCGTTCCATCTTTCATCACATGATTTGTATGTTCTTTTCTGACCCCTGACATTCTCTTGATCATTCGCCACACTTGGCTTAAAGGAGTAGTTCTATTTATCCATCCATCCATCCATCATCTTCCGCTTATCCGAGGTCGGGTCACGGGGGCAACAGCCTAAGCAGGGAAACCCAGACTTCCCTCTCCCCAGCCACTTCGTCTAGCTCTTCCCGGGGGATCCCGAGGCGTTGCAAGGCCAGCCGGGAGACATAGTCTTCCCAACGTGTCCTGGGTCTTCCCCGTTCTATTTAGTGTTTCACAAAAAGTTCTCCAAGGGTGTTTTCTTGTTTTTTTAATAACATACCTTACTCTAGCTTGATGCCTTTTATATTGGATCATGTCTTTGAAATTATGTGTTCTTCTCAATATTCTAAATGCTCTATTCCGTTCTTGTATTGCATCTGTGCACTCTTGTGTCCACCACGGCACTATCTTCCTTCTTCTCCCTATACTATTCCTTGGTATGCTCTGTTCGGCTGCTTCTATTATGCACTTTGTAATATCTGTATTTAATTGTTCAGTATCTTGATTTATATCTACTTCCTTTAAAGTTATGTCGGTAATTTCCCTAAATTTCTCCCAGTCACCATGATTATACTTCCATCTTCCTTCTATCCTAGTACTTTTTGTCCTATGATTTATGTTTATGTGAATGAAGATTGGATAGTGATCACTTCCCGTTGTGCTGTATTTATTTACTTCCCACTCCACCTTTCCTGCGAACCCTTGTGACACTAGTGTTAAATCTATTGCTGTTTCTTTACCCGTGACAACATCCAACCTTGTTGCCGACCCATCATTCACACACACCAGTTCTTTTTCCTCCAAAAGGGCTTCCAATGTATCCCCATTCCAGTCATCCCTTTCACCCCACATTGTGCTATGTGCATTAAAGTCACCACACCAAATAATATTGCCACTCCAGTGCTCCATTATTGTTTCTAGTTGGTGAATTTCTAATTTCTTGCATGGATTATAGAAGTTTAGTACTTTGTTTCTTTCTTTATTATTCCATACTTCTACTCCTACTATCTCTAGTTCTTGTTTTAGTTTTAATATTGAATAATGCATATCTTCCTTAATAAATATGGCACATCCTCCTCCTTGCCCATCATTCCTATCTTTACGTATCGTTATATATCCTTTTATTATAAAGTTTAATTTTGGCTTCAGCCATGTTTCTTGAATACATATTATATGTGGTTTATTTTTCATATTATTAATACATCCCTTTAATTCCTGTCCATTTGCTATCAAACTTCTGGCATTCCACTGAACAATTAACATTGTGGTCACATGACTCGGTCTCGTCTACTCTCTGTAGCTCACCTTGCACCTGTTCCCAGGATAGTTCTTTTAAATTTAAAAACTTTGCTGCTGCTTTGACAATTATTTTGATTTTCTCAGTCTTGTTTCTAGCCTGTTCTGTACAGTTTATTACGTAAGCCAGGAATACAACTAGTTTGTCCATGGAAATTCCTGTATTTGCTGCCTCTTGTTTTTTATTTCTTGAACTATTTTCACTTCTGTCCTGTTCTGCACTTTCTTGATTTCTTATTTTAACTGCCTCTGCGTATGTAATATTTCTTTCAACTCTGATTTGCTGTACTTCTGTTGCCTGTTTTCTTATGATGCAGCCCCCATATGCTGCTGTGTGATTCCCGCCACAATTACAACACTTGACCTGTTCATTTTCTCCACATTGTCCATATTCGTGCTCCCCTCCACACCGTCCACATCTCATCTTAGCATGACACACACTAGCAATGTGCCCATAGCGTTGGCACTTGAAACAACGTACTGGGGGTGGCACGTCAGCTCTAACATAGAATCTTAAATACCCAATCATGATTCTCTCTGGTAGGACCTCCTCTGCAAATTGCACTAGCACGGATTCGCTCTCAGTCTTTTCACCGTTCCTAAATGCCGTCATTATTTTCATCATAGTGACAGTTCCTCCTTTTATTTCTCTTTTCAGATCATCCAAATTTTCTCCTCTTGGGATTCCTGTCACGACTCCTCTTGCCCCCTTTCGTTCTCCCACTTCGATTTTTTCCTTTATTATTTTGTTGCACAGTTTTTGCAATCACATTGCTTTGTTCTTTTGCTCTCCATTTTTGCATTTAATCAACAGACGTCCGGCCCTGAGCACCTTCGCTATCTCCACCTCTCCAATGTCCTTCTTTAATCCCTTAACCAGTTACATCAAACTAATGTCATTCATATCTTGGTTTGATTTAAATGTATAAATGATCTTATATTCACCATCACCCTTTTTCTCTTATCAACCTCTTCATCGTCTTCATGCACTCTTTTAGCACTCGACTTTCCTTCACTCCCTCCTCTCCCCTTCTTTCCTCTCTCCCCTCTAGTCCTATCCATTTCCATACTATCCTCATACATCCCGTCACTATCCCCTTCCATCTCGATCCAGTCACAAAACAGCTTATGCTCAACCGCCAAAACAGATTTAGACACTCTCGCCGCCGCCAAATTCACTCCAAATGTTTGGTAGTTCCGCGTCTTTCCTTCCGGAAGCTTCCGATCCCAACTTGGAAGGTTTGCTAGCTGTCATTGGGCTCCAACACCGTACCTGACGTCACTTCTGTCAACTTGTTTAGCCACACTTACTTACCATGGTTCTTTTGTGTCATCTGTATTTCAATAACAATGTCATAATCAACCATTACAAACAAAACCAACGTTATTAAAAAAATACGGTGAAACAGCACATATCTGTACACAAACATGAAAGATGTGTTCAGCAGCCTTTGATGGAAAATAAATCAATGTTTTTATTATTTTTTAATAAGTTATTTAATTCAGAATTCTAAAAATGTAAAAAAAAAATAAAAAATAAAAATTGTTAGGTTACAGTAAGTGCTTCGTTTAAAAAATATCAACATTTAAAAAATAAATTATGGGATTGGAGTTAGTGGCGCCCCCGTGCGTCATTCATTACAATGACCGAAATGTAAAAGTGGTTGAAATTGTGGTGATACATCTTTTTCATTTTCATGTTCTTGTTCCCTTTTACTCCGAGGTAAAATATTATTTTTTATACACACATTACTAAAACATACAAGTACTTAATTAAAGGGGAACATTCTCACAATTTCAAAAGGGTTAAAAACAATAAAAATCAATTCCCAGTGGCTGGTTGTATTTTTTGAAGTTTTTTTTATTTTTATTTTACCGGTCCCGGAATATCCCTAAAAAAGCTTTCAAGTGCCTTTTTTTCGTTCTCTGCCAAGACACTGTCCATTTCCCTGTGACATCACACAGTGCTGCCAATGTAAACAAACAATGGCGAATACCACAGCAAGATATAGCGACTTTAGCTCGTATTGATACTCGGGTTTCAGGGGCTTAAGCGATTCAACAGATTACGCATGTATTGAAACGGATGGTTGGAGTATGAAAGTATTGAAGAAGAAACTGAAGCTATTGAGCGAATAGCTATTGACGCTATTCATAGCCATAGCATGGCAGAATAGCTGCGTTAGCATCGCCGGTAAAATGTGCGGACCAAACAATCAGGACTTTCGCATCTTTTGACACTGGAGCAACTTATATCCGTCGATTGGTAAGTGTTTCTTTCGCATTAAATGTGGGTGGAAGGAAACGTAATATAGTTGCAAATGCATCTGCAAGTTATCCAAACATCTCTGTGCCATGTCTGCTTTAGCACCGCCGGTAAATAGCATGTTAGCGTCGATTAGCATAGCATGTTAGCTTCGATTAGCTGTCAGTCACGCCACAACCAAATATGTCTGATTAGCACATAAGTCAACATCAACAAAACTCACCTCTGTGGTCTTAGCGACCACTATATAACCTTCTGCACGCGCAAAATAAGTAAACCTAAAGCCGATGGCCACATAACAACTCAATCCAGATCCCTTAAAAAATACAACAGTGATAATTTCAACCTCAAATTAGATGAGTGGGACTGGTCCCCTGTGCTCACGGGCAACCTGGTTGAGGATGCTTGGGATCGCTTCAAAACAGCGTTCCTAGCTATACTAAATGATATGGCTCCCATGAGAACAGTCAGGATCAAAGCCCGCTCCGAACCATGGATCAATCCAGACCTATTAGCTGCCATAAAAGACAGGGACAGAAAATATTTCGAATACCAAAAGTGTAAAACCGAAGTAAATAAACAACCCAATAATAATAACCTCAAATCACTCCTTTCAACGCTCAAAAAGCAATGCAATAAATTAAGAAATAAGACAAAGAACCTGACTAAATCCTTCCAAAAAAATTATATCAATGACAAAATAGAGGAAAACACAAATAAGCCACGTGAGCTTTGGAAAATTCTAAACAACCAGCTTCCTGGATGCAGCCAGAAACTTAAAACCAGACTCACCAACATCAACATCAAGGAGGGTATAATAGAGGGTAAAATAGAGGTAGCAAGCAGACTTAACACCTTTTTCACCAACATAGCCACAACTCTCGTAAACAAGCTATCCCAACATTCTGGTCGCTTTGGTGTAGAACACATTAAAGCCTTCTACAGAAAGCTAGGAGTAGTCAACAACAATTTCAAGTTAGAAATGGTCTTAGCTAACGAGGTGCTTAATAAATTGAGCGCGCTCCACCCAAACAAGGCCAACGGCCTTGACAATATCCCCTCCAGATTCCTCATGGACTCTGCCACCACCATTGCCCCAATAATCACTCATATAATAAACCTCTCAATCAAACAAGGCCAAGTACCCAAGGATTTCAAGATAGCAAGAGTAACCCCCCCTTTATAAAAAAGGAAGCATTTTAGAACCTGGTAACTACCGACCTGTTTCTATTCTCAGTTCCATTTCGAAAGTAATGGAGAAAATAGTTTATGAACAGGTTGATAGATATCTTGCTACTAATAAACTCATGTACAAATTCCAATCCGGCTTCAGAACTAACCACTCCACTGACACATGCCTTCTCTATCTGACCGACCACATCAAACATGAGGTGGACGCGGGCAAATACTGCGGCATGGTCATGCTGGACATTCAGAAAGCCTTTGACACGGTTAACCACGCTACACTGTTGGATAAGCTCAGAGCAATCGGATTCGACGAAACCTCATCGAGCTGGATGCAATCTTACTTGGAGGGGAGGAAACAGGTGGTAGAGGTGAACGGCACCATGTCCCCTCCCCTCTCAGAAAGATGTGGAGTCCCCCAAGGCAGTATACTAGGACCTTTACTGTTCCTAATATACGTAAATGACATGCCACCAGCATGCCACTGTGAATTGTTCCTGTTTGCGGATGACTCGGCCCTGCTGGTATCTGGTAAGGACAAGTCACAGGTGGAATAAAATCCTCAGTGCTGAACTCCTCAATACTTGCACCTGGCTCGCTGACAACAAGCTATCCATACACTTAGGTAAAACGGAATCCATCCTATTTGGGTCCCATAGCAAACTTAAGAAGGTCAGTGACTTCACTATAAAAGTGGGTGACATTGTTATCGCCAGGAAGGATGAGATCACCTACCTAGGTTCCATTCTAGAGGCTAATCTTTCCTGTGATAAAATGGCAACCAAGGTGATCAAAAAGGTCAACCAAAGAACGAGATTCCTCTACAGAATCTCCTCTCTGGTCAACAAAAGCACCTTGAGGATTGTAGCGGGAACTCTCATTCAACCCTTCTTCGATTACGCTTGCACCTCCTGGTACCCCAGCACCTCCAAAACCCTCAAATCTAGACTCCAAACATCCCAGAATAAGCTAGTCCGGTTTCTTTTAGACCTCCACCCCAGATCACACCTCAATCCAACCCACTTCTCCAAAGTGGGCTGGCTCAGGGTGTAGGACAGTGTAAAACAACTTGCACTGAGCCTAGTCAATAAAATCCGCTACACCTCCTTGATACCGAAGTACATGCCAAACTACTTCCTTAATGTGAATGACCACCATAACCACAACACCAGGGGGAGCTCCACAAACCATGTTAAACCCAGATTCCGATCCAACAAAGGTCTTAACTGATTCTCTTTCTATGCCACATCAATGTGGAATGCACTCCCAACAGGTATAAAAGTAAGTGCATCTCTGTATTCCTTCAAAACCGCTCTAAAACAACACCTCCAGGCAACTTCAACACTTTACTAATACCCTCCTCCATTCACATCCCATCTCCCCGGATTATAAACAACTCAAATGTACTTCTAATGTATATACTTGTTCTTATGCTATCTGAACTCACTATGTTCTCTGCTGGCTGTACATATCCTACTAAATAAGACCTACACTGTTTCGATGTCCACATTTCTCTGTTGATGCAATTGTTGATGACTGAAGTTCTGATATCAACCAAAGCTCCTCATCCCACCCCCCGGATTGTAAATAATGTAAATAATTCAATGTACATACTATGATGATTAACTTGTGTGATGACTGTATTATGTTGATAGTATATATTTGTACCATGAATTGATTAATGTGGACCCCGACTTAAACAAGTTGAAAAACTTATTCGGGTGTTACCATTTGGTGGTCAATTGTACGGAATATGTACTGAACTGTGCAATCTACTAATAAAAGTATCAATCAATCGATCAATCAATCGTTGACTTTATTGTTGCAAATGCATCTGCAGGTTATCCATACATCTCTGTGCCATGTCTGTCATCGCCGGTAAAATGTGGAGACACTGCGGCACATTCAATGGGGGTCTGGCGGCGGACACTTTCGCATCTTCGGGCCAGTGGTGCAACTTGAATCCCTCCCTGTTAGTGTTTTCACACCCTCCGACAACACACCGACGAGGCATGATGTCTCCAAGGTTCCAAAAAATAGTCGAAAAAATGGAAAATAACAGAGCTGAGACCCAATGTTTGCAATGTGTTGAAAATGAAAATGGCGGCTGTATTACCTCGGCGATGTAACGTTCTGCCGTCATCGCCCCCAGACCGATGAACAGAAAAGGCGTTTAATTCGCCAAAATTCACCCATTTAGAGTTCGGAAATCAGTTAAAAAAATATATGGTCTTTTTTCTGCACCATCAACGTATATATTGACGTTTACATAGGTCTGGTGATAATGTTCCCCTTTAAGATGGCGCTGCTCTTGTGGCTGATGGTGGCTGGAGCTCTGTGCTCTTGTTTCATCCTTTTCTGTTCCTGCTGTTTCCCTCTTGTTTTCATGTTGTTGTTTGTTTTTTCTGCCCTTTGGTTAAGGACCCTTTGGGACTGTGTGACAAGGGGTGGCACTTTCGTGACTTCTGTGGTGCTTTTTTGTGAACTTCTGGATCTGCCTTCCGGGATCCTTTAGGCCAGTGGTTCCCAAAGTCGGCGGTACCGCCCCCTTGGGGGCGGTGGAAAGATCTGGGGGGGCGGTGAGGAAGAAGGGGGCGGCAGTCCGAAGTCGAAGTCAGAAGTTCGAACGTTTGTTTGACGATTTGTACACAACACGTGCAGCAGGACGAGTTAGTGGATGACGCATCAGGGTCCGGTTACCACACGCCGCTCTGGCCCAGTCAGATCCGACAGCATAGACTACAAAAGCAAAAGCTCAGGTTTGTAATTTCAAGGTTGTAATGTTCAGAATTTTATCTTATAATAAAAACCGCATTCTGGCGGTCAACATCATCTTGAGTTCAAGTCAACATGAAATTGGGGACTCGCCAGAACGCGCCGTGTTGTGTTGTTTTGAGCTGGTTAGGGTGGTGCATTCACTGATATATATTGTTACGAATGTATATGACTTTGTACCTGTGTGTGCATGTGTGTGTGTGCATATATGCGTGTTCGCGCGTGTGTCATTGTGTGGGTGGCGAGGGTGGCGTGCCTTAGATCACGTCCGCCACCATTTTCTGTGAGTAAATGGAAGAAAATGAATACGTGAGAGGGTAAATTGCTTTTCATACCTTCAATGTTGTCATTTTTGTCTTTAAGTAGGCCTATTTATGAAATGCGATAAAATGTTGTATTTTACATGGTTTTATTTTTTTGTTCCAGAATAAAGTATGGTACAGCAAACAAAAAAGAAGTGTCGGCAATATAGTGTGGAATATCTGAAATATGGATTTGTCGCAGCACCACACAACCAACAGCAACCAATGTGTCTACTGTGTCTACTTCTTTTTAGTGAATTCACTGGGGAGCCAAGGGGGCGCCAGCCTGCAAAAGTTTGGGAACCATTGCTTTAGGCAATGGAAACCAGCTACCGGGTCTCTCAGAGTCCATTTGGAGAGACTGGAGGAGATGTGGATGAAGAGACAGGGCTGTGGAGCTGGTGCTGAGCGCCGGGACGGACAGGCTTCACAGTGTCTTGGCTGAATGAGGAGGTATTGGACACCTCGGTCTCCTTGCACGCATCCTCGCTCATCCATGCGGACTGGACACCGGCCGAGAGTTGGTGGGTGGCTCTCTTGGTTGCTTTGTTGGGTCTGTCCTGTGTCTGGCCATGCTCCTCACACCCCAGCAGGTGATGGTGTGGAACACCACAAAGTTAAACTTGTATTTTTGTTTGGTTGCTTGTCTATGCATTGTGCAATCGTGTGTGTGTAGCGATGTAGTACTCCTTTGCGTTGTGTTTTTCCCCAAAAGACGACACCCAGTCTTTCTTCCGGTTCGACCATAGTTTATTCTGGTGAAAACAATCATTGTGAGTCTCCAATCAGCCTTCTCTATACATTTTTAAACCTGCACAGAAACAAAACAAAACAAAACTTAACATATACTGGTTCACATCTGAAACATCTTCTGGACCACTTCAGAAAGCCGATTATATTTTACTTTATACATAATTTGAACAGTTGTCTTTTATACAATTTGTAATTTGTGTGACTTTATGAATCATTTGTTGGGTCTCTATAATCCATTTTATTAATAATTTTTATTACTCCCTTTCGTAATATGATGATTGTTTTGTGATTGTTTTATATGTATGTCCCTAGACCTTTATGCAATATAAAAGTAAGAGAAAATGGCTTAATAGTTTGTGGAATGATGGTTTTGTTTTTACAAACATACATTTGTGGATAAAAAAAAAAATCCCCAATCATTGTTTTTTAAACATTTTTTACGTTTTTTTTTTCTTTTTTGACATCCCCAAAGCATATTAATATCAATCAAAGTTTGGAGTTTCAAACAAAAGTCAATATTGTACATCATCCCACTGAGATTTCCTTTGCATACATTCATAAAATAAACAGATTAATTTGTTCTCCTATCACAGAATGAACAAGTGTTGTCTTCAATTGCAAACCATCTTAAAAATGATTTTAAGTCTTCAAGCCTGGGTTATTTCTCTTAAATTAACTCCTTTGCGTTTGGAAGAATGGAAACTTTAAAGTTATGAGTATTTGTTTTTGTTGCAGAGCAAATACAGTAAAGAAGAAATAGTAAAGAATTAAAAAAAAAACACAAAATGCTTTAATTAGAATAATTTTAACGAAGCCTTTATATATTTTTTTATTGTTGTGTCTATTTGCAGGTCGTACTCAATGAAGTCCTCAAATAATAAAATACTTTAAAAACTCAATAAGTGCATCAGCGACCAAATGCCTTTTTCACACAATTGCTGTTCGAATATGGATTTGTTTCTCATTTTAATATAACAACAATTCCATAGTGGAGTATTGTGTGTGATGAAGTTGTGTTTGTAAATTAGTTTCCAGTACAACAACACTTGCTGGTAGGGATGTGTACTGTTCACTTTTAATTCCATGTTTTATGTGTTATATATGTAAATATATTGTGTGTTTGTATTTTGCCAACATGGTAGAATCACATGATAGGCAGGTTGTTTAATGTTTTTCTGTCACCTTGAGGAAATGGCCTAAAGAGGAAGATGACAATATAATGTCACTTGGACAATGATGTACAGAACAGAGGAGATTTAGTTCATTGCTATTTTTGGTTTTAGGCGATTTTTTTTTTTTTTAATATTTTTTCACAAAACCTCTCCATTATCCAGCAATGGATTTCTGGTAGCTGGTTAAAAAGAGATGGAAGTGGATAGTGAGCTGATGTATGAGGAAGGTATGGACATGGATAGGACTAGAGGGGAGAGGAGGTCATGAAGGAAAGTCGAGTGCTAAAAGAGTAGAAAAGAGGAAAAATATTATGGTGGTGTCAGGTTCAAACACAAATGACATCTATTAAACAGACGAGAAGCAAGAAATCATGCAAAGAGAGAGTTACATTTTGGTCAATTGAGGAGAGACGTGTTTTGAGCCGTACTCTAGTTACAGATCCAAACTACGTTCTAAAAGTCCAGCTCGTGTGCTCTCTCTATTTATTTGGAAGGTCCCTGGTTACATCACTGAGGCTGTCGCTGAGGGAAGGGGGTAATCTCAACAGCTCTAGTTAGACACAATTATATAATTATACAAAAATGCAAATGTGCTGACAGTCGTGATATTGCCTTGTCTCTGTGTTGTGGCCACAACAACCCTGCTTCAACTCTGGGTCATGGCATTTTACCCTTTAAACTGACTTTTTTTTTAAGCATGGTTCATCTACACTTGAAGACTTAATTATTAGCCTCCTAAGAACTTTTGAAAATGTCTTAAACATCTGCCAAATGTTTACAATAATCATAACATTCTCGGTAGTAAAACATTCCTCAGAATCATTTTGGTACATTTTTTAGAGACCCTGAAATGCTCAGTCATGGAGCGTAAGACATTCTTTTTGAGCTTTCGGGATTCAAGTACCTGTTCTGCTGACCAATACTAGGCTTTGAGACCCCCTTGGAAAGGCCTCCTTCCACCCCTCAATAGTCACCAATAGGGAAGACCTTAGCAACATTTGAATATGTAAACCCAAAATGCATTTGTATAGGTTAAATAGCTCAGTTGGGAGAGTGTCAGATTGAAGATCTGAAGGTCCCTGGTTTGACCCCGGGTTTCAGCACAAATCTGTGAGCTCCTAAACCAATCCTACTATTAAGTCTTCTGTGGCTCTTACAATACTGAAATGGTCTCCCTGACCTGCCAAACTTGCTGGTAGACTCCTAGTATACGTTGTTACACACCTTTCCTCCATTTTCAATTTGGACACCATTACGTGGTTTAACAGTGTATCGTTCCTTAAAAGAGTGTTTGGTCATTAACTGACACTTACATTGGGCTGTTTGAAACACAAATGTGTTGCCTTAGGGGTATTTTCTTGGAATGTATAACTTGAAACTGAGAGTAATAAAGCTGGGCTCAGTGTGCATCCAACACACCTACTGCAAAATATTAACCACAACTTTCATACAGATACACTGTCTAACAATTTATGTTTAAAGTATTGAGGTTAAACTTTTAGATGATCGCATTAACGCTCTCCCACCAGAGCTAAAGTGTATGTATGGGATTATTTTTGGATTTCATTTTTTTTAATAAAATAGGGAAAACACAATCGCTGTTAAAAAACTATTTAAATTAGGTTACAAGGACTGCTGCAGTTGGGTGAAAGAATGTATTTTGAGAAATGTAAGGAGGTTAGCATCAGGCACCTGAACCCTGGACCCTCAGATTAAAAGTTTGATGCTCTGCCGACTGAGCTACCCAAGCCCTTTTCAAAGTTGATTTGCCCATCATCTGAGAGAACAGCCATATTGTCAATCTCAGGTGAAGGTGTATTAGTCAGCATGTTCAGTGACAAGCTGGTAATTATCAAAGCTCAAGCTCGCCACCAAATCTCATTTTTTGACAGTTATGCCAGTTTTACATCCTCATCAACAAAGAAGGATTTGACCAAAAAAGAAGCCCCTCTCCCGAAGTTGCCAACTCTGAGCTGGATTTAACTTGGATGCTCCCCAGAATTTTGCCAGAAGCATTTTGCTTAATTTTTTAGTGGAGGTTAGCTGCAACAGGTAGAGCTGGTGAAGGCCCAGGCTGCAACAAATAGAAGGTCACTAGATTATAAAGTCCAACATAAGCAGTCAGTACAGCCCTGTTTTGGTAGTTAGTGTAATGTAAACTGTGTGTTCCTTTGGCGTAATATGTTTACGATATACAAGCTGTACTACAGAAAAACTACAAAGGTCTAGTGGCGCAATGGATAACGCGTTTGACTATGGATAAGGAGATTCTAGGTTCACCTCCTGGCTAGCTTGTTGTATTTCTTTGCTCTAACTGAAGCAAAATTCAGCGCCATTTCTTCTGGAGTGTTTTTGCATTTAAAATAAATATCTACAAACAGGAACATTCATTTTTTGTCTTGTTATTATTGTGAATAGATAACTGGAAGTTGTATCTGTTGTTATACTCGGGACATTCAATCAGAATAAAGTGGGTGAGGAAAAGGGTGAACCAATACAAATCTTGCCTGGCCACGCCTTCCTCTTGTTAAAGTAAATATTGTTGGGGCTTCGTATTTGTTTGATCATGATTTTTGAAAAAAAAAAGAGTTGTCTTGTTCCCTCTGGTAAGTGGTTGAACAAGATGTGAAACCAACCAGGTACTCTGGCAAAATTTAAAATATCTATTTTATGTCGTTACAGTATTGGCCTTGATGCATCTAACACACTTAAAGCAAAAGATTAACCAAAACTTTTTCATACAGATACACTGTCTCACAATTTGTGTTTAAGGTATTGCGGTTAAACCTTCCGATGATCGCATTAACTCTCTCCCACCTGAGCTAAAGTGGATGTGAGGGATGTTTTGGGATTTCAGTTTTTCAGATGAAATAAAGGAAAAAACAATAACTGTTGAAAACTATTTGAATAAAGTATAGGTTACAAGGACTGCTGCAGTGGGGTAAAGGGATGTCTGTGGAGAGGTTAGCATAAACTGCCTGCACAGAGACTTGAACCCTCGACCTTCAGATTAAAAGTCTGAAGCTCTAACAACTGAGCTACCCAGGACCTGTTCAATACTGATTCGCCCAACATCTGAGAGAACAGCCATATTGTCAATCTCTGGTGAACGTGAATTAGTCAGCATGTTCAGTGACAAGCTGGGAACTGTCAAAGCTCAAGCTCGCCAATTGCTTGAACCCAAATCTCATTTTTGACAGTTAAACCAGTTTACATCATCAACAACAAAGAAGGTTTTGACCAAAAAAGAAGCTCCTCTCCCGAAGTTGCCAACTCTGAGCTGGATTTAACTTGGATGCTCCCCAGAATTTTGCCAGAAGCATTTTGCTTATTTTTTTAGTGGAGGTTAGCTCCAACAGGTAGAGCTGGTGAAGGCCCAGGCTGCAACAAATAGAAGGTCACTAGATTTTAAAGTCCAACATAAGCAGTCAGTAAAGCCCTGTTTTAGTAGTAAGCCTAATGTAAACTGTGTGTTCCTTTGGCGTAAGATGTTCACGATATACAAGCTGTACTATAGTAAAAGTACTTTACACATAGGGCTAGTGGCGCAATGGATAACGCGTCTGACTACGGATCAGAAGATTCTAGGTTCAACTCCTGGCTAGCTCATTGGTTTTCGTTAGTTGAACTGAAACAAAATTCAGTGTCTTTGTTTTACTTTTTTGCATTTAAAATAAATATTTACTCACTGGAACATGCATTTTTTAATTTAATTTTTTTTGTTAATAGTTAACAGCTGTAATTGTATAGTGGTTAGTACTCTGTGTTGTGGCCTTTCTTCAAGCTGTTTGATGATGATTTTTGAAAAAAGAGGTACCTTGTTCCCTCTGGTAAGTGGTTGAACAAGATGTGAAACCAACCAGCTACTCTGGCAAAATTAAAAATATCAATTTAATGTCATTACAGTATTGGCCTTGATGCATAATTTAATATGACTGATGTGTGCTTTGTGCTGTTACTTTAAACCTTGATAAAATTGCATTATAAGCTCAGTCGATCGATCAATGCGTTCTTTCTTTTCTTTCTTTCTTCAGTTTATTTCAAACATGAACATACTTACAACATAATACATCAGACAATTTCATATCATTTCACATTACATCATGTCCAAAAAGGAGTAGGAAGAAGCAAAGCTTATTTAATTCTACTCCTTTCCCACGTCAGAGCGTTTACAAATATATACATTCATTTACTGACCTTTTTTTTATATAGTAAAATAGTAAAATGACATCCGTGAATGGGTAATACAACAGCTTTTTACTAATTAAGTAATCAATTCAGTAAGTATTAGTATACTGAGATGAAGAATATCTTATTTCCAATAAGATTGAAAGTGTTTCTCATAATTCTTCTTCTTTGTACTTTGTAAGCACTATTAATTTGAACAACCTCTTAAACTGGATCATATCAGTACAATGTTTAACTTCTTTACTTAATCCATTCCATAATTTAATTCCAGATACTGATATGCGAAAGGTTCTAAGTGTTGTACGTGCAATCAAATGTTTTAAATTCAATTTTCCTCTGAGGTTATATTTCTCCTCTTTAGGTGGGAAGAATTGTTGTTCATTCTTTGGTAGCAAGTTATAGTTCGCTTTGTACATCATTTTAGCTGTTTGCAATTTTACCGAATCAGAGAACTTTAATATTTTTGAGTCAATAAATAAAGGGTTTATATGTTCTCTATATCCAACATAATGTATCAGTCTAATTGATCTTTTGTGTAACACGGTAAACGAGTGTAGCACACATTTGTTATTATTTTCCCATATTTCTGCACAATAACTCAGATATGGTAACACTAACGAGCAGGAGAGAATATGAAGTGATTTTTGGCACAGCACGTATTTTGCTTTATTCATTACTGAAATGTTTTTTTCCACCGTATGTTGTATATTTTGTATATAAGATTTCCAGTTCATTTTATCATCTATTAATTCTCCCAAAAATCTGGTTTCTTTTACCCTTTCAATGTCTACTTCTGTCTATTTGTATTTGTGTCTGATGCTCTTTTTGACTGTTACCAAATAGCATTGTTTTAGTTTTACTGAGATTCAAAGATAGTCTGTTTTTGTCAAACCATTTTTTTAATTTGTTCATTTCTTCTGTTATTATTTGTATTATCTTCTGTGTGTTCTCTCCTGAACAGAAAGCAGTTGTGTCATCTGCAAATAAAATTAACTTCAAGTCCTTTGTAACTTTACAAATGTCGTTTGTATAAAGATTACACAATCTTTATCCACAAATGTAAGTTTGTTAGAACCAAACCATCCTTCCACGAATAATTCAACCATTTTCTCTCACTTTTATAATACATAAAAGTCTGGAGACATACATATAAAACAATCACAACACAATCATCATATTACAAAAGAGATTAATAAATATTCAAATGGATTATAGAGACCCAACAAATAATTCATAAAGTCACACATTTTAAAATTGTATAAAAGACAACTGTTCAAATGATGTATAAAGTAAACAATAATATGCTTCCTGAAGTGGTCCAGAAGATGTTTCAAATGTGAACCAATCAATATGCCATCCATCCATCCATTCCTACCGCTTAGTCCCGTGGAGCGTTGGTACCTATCTCAGCTACAATCGGGTGAAAGGTGCGGTACACCCTGGACAAGTCGCCACCTAATCGCAGGGCCCAGTAAATATGTATATCATATAAAGGTGTTAATCTATGGGATTATTAACAATTACAAATACAAATATGTAACACTTCAACATTTTAAGCACCTATAAAAAACACTATTACGAATTAGTCTAAAATTGCATCATAAATAAATATATATATATAAACATATACACATAAATGTTTTTATTGTTTGTAAAATATGTCTTGTACTGTTTACTCTCACCGTTTCAGCAAAATTGTTCTATTCAATTTTTAATAACAGTACACAATGTTACATAATAATGTATGTACTTGATTGAAAGAAGCACTAATATAAAATATCTAATCTATAAATGTAGAAGCATGTTAAAAATATGGTTTCACAAACAACGTCACACATGTTATATGTGCTGATGTTGCTAGAAAGTCAAAATTAAAGTCTTTACAGTTTATTTCAAATCCTGCAGTTTCATTTGCTGCTGCTGTTCTCACCAGCACACTTGTGTTTCTTACACTGGTATTTATAAGAGAATCTTTCACCACACACACTGCAACTCAACACTTTCTCTCCTGGGTGTCTTCTCATGTGTACTACAAGTGTTGATTGTTGACAAAAGCTTCTGTTGCAGATTGAACATGAATGTGATTTTTCACCAGTGTGTGTTCTTGTGTGCGTTTTAAAATTTTGAATTTCTGCAAAACCTTTACCACAGACTGAACAGGAAAAAGGTTTTTCACCAGAGTGTGTTCTCATGTGCACTTTCATAGATTCCTTCCTTGGAAAAGATGAGCCACAGATTGAACAGATAAAAGGTTTTTCACCAGTGTGTAACATTGTGTGTTTTTTCAAACTCTGATTGTGTGTAAAACTTTTACCACATATCAAACAGGTAAAATGTTTTTTTCCAGTGTGTATTGGCATGTGTTCGTTTAACACATTTTTTTTTGTAAAACCTTTACCACAGAATGAACAAGAAAAATATTTTTCTCCTGTGTGTGTTCTCATGTGTACTTTTAAACTCTGGCTGTTAGTATAACATTTACCACATTCTGAGCAGGAAAACGGTTTTTCTCCAGATTTGCGGTAGATATTTCTGCCAACAGCTGAACCCAGCGCTTCTATTGGGCTTGGTGACAACATCGCAGCTTTCCTCTTCTTTTTGTTGGGTGCCAATTGTAAGGTTCTTTACTCACAAGTACCACAGATGCACGCTGGAAACCAGTGGGTCAGGTTTGACAGGTTTTAATATCACACATTGTTTGCAAAATCACTCTCTGATTATTGACTTTTCAGTCTCTCCAACAACCGCGCTCCTCCTCTGCTGCCCGATTAATGTTAAAAAGACGACAGATGATTGGATTAACGCGTACCACCTGCGACATCTAATCACCTGCCAGCTGCGTATCGCCATCCCGCTGTTAGAATAATTATGTATATATTATCACACTAACTTTAGAATGCTTAAAGTTTGTTACTGTACTTATTAGCTATTGTGCTCAAGTTAGACTTTTTTTCTAATCTATGCAAGGACAAAGCTTCTTGTCTGAGCGGTGGCCTCAGCCACATGATGTTATCATAGTTTTGGCTCACTGACAGCCAAGGACTTCGGAGACTTCGGCATGGATGGGATGACAGCACGCAGACGAGACAGAGACTTCAAGGATCTCAACGAAGATAAGATGACAACCCGCGGACGAACTCGGCGACAAGGCAAAATCACATTCCGTCACGTACTATGCGTCCTGGTCCTGCTTTGCATAATATATGTGACCACTCCTTTTAGAGGCAGCTTCAGTGATGTTGACTATGGAACTCTGAATAAAAAGGAGAACTCAGCAACTGGACCTTAGAGCGTAGGGCGAGACTGTGACTAAGTGTGCAGTGCCCGCGTTCTCCCCATGAGCCCTATTTAACTCTGTGTCTGCTTGATTCCTTGCTTCTTGTCTGATTAATAGATGTCACCAGTGTTTGAACCTGACACCCGCCCATGCCACGCCCCCGTCTGAGGGTGCGCTGTCTCCAGCCACCCAGACGGGGTCACTGATCTTCGAACCTGCAGTGTGCTAATCACAACCTCCCTCCACAATATATATAAATAAATATGATTCACTTCACTTGACTATATATATATATATATATATATATATATATATATATAAATATATATATATACATATATATGTATATATGTATATATATATATATATATAAATATGCAAATATATATATATGCATATATATGTATATGTATATATATATGTATATGTGTATATATATATACATATATATATGCATATATATATATGCATATATATATATATATACATATATATATATATGCATATATATATATGCATATATATATATATATATTTGCATAGATTAATAGATATAATGTATATATAATGCCAAAGGAAATTTAAAAATAACATGAAAACCTTTCACATTCTAAAATACATTATAAAAACGGAATAAATAAATATAAAAACAATTTTTTCTTCTCTTATGTTATTCCATCCATCCATCATCTTCCGCTTATCCGAGGTCGGGTCGCGGGGGCAGCAGCCTAAGCAGGGAAGCCCAGACTTCCCTCTCTCCAGCCACTTCGTCTATTATTGTCGTTTCAAAACATTGATAAATAATTTAATATTTTTATGAAAATAAGCTGTATGTGTTTCTTTTGAAAATTTGAAATGGACAAGCATAATTTTATTTTCAGAATAATTAAATAATATATAATAAAATAGTTTTACCGTCTGGTTGTACTTATTTCTCTCGCGAGATCTGGAAAAGAGCTGGTTACTTTTTTCTCTCGCGAGATCTGACAACACTGCGCGCGAACCAAACACGGCGAGGATAAAGCAAGATGGCGTCTGACGGCGAAGACGTTATTGCAGTCGTCACAGTTGAGTGTTCTTAATCTGTGCCTCCATATACACATATATGTCCTTGATTAGACTCTAGTAAATAGAGTAAACATCGTTAATAACTGTTTGCATCTGCTTATATTAGTCTGAGCGCACTTTGAAGCATCTCGGGCTAGCTTAGTCTGCTAGTTAGCTTAGCTTGTTAGCTGCTAACAAAGAGAGGCGGAAGTGATCAAAACACATCGCTAAGCAGAGATCAAATGTGAGTGAAAAGTGTTGTGATTGTGTGAAAATGTGCGAAAGATCGACAGCAAAGTATGAGGAGGAACTTTGTCCAACAAAAGAGAAGAAGGAGCGACAACAACAAAAACATCAACTCGTGTTACACAGAACAGGTTTGTTTACTTCTTACTCTCACATCTTTACTAACTTTATATTTCAGTATTAACACTATTCTTGAATAGATTGTCTATAGGAAGATGAATTGTCATGTGAGGATTATGTACTGATTGTTTTACATTGTTCATAAAAACGAGACAGTTTCAGACACACAATATTTATGAGAGGTTGAAGTTCCTCTCAGTTTGTAACAATGTGTATCAACATGTTTACACAAAACTCACACAGTCACCGGGGGAATATTCCAGAGAGCAGGTTAAGTGCAAAGTCCTGAGTATGTAAAGCTCGAGAGTTTTTTTACCTCCAAAAATAAGAGCAGTAAGACAAAGTCAGAGTCAGTTACCATGGTAACTGACGCTGTAAACCTAGCCTGCTAGCTGGCAGGTTTGACAAGTTATATATGTGTGCAAAAGCTATGCTGACCTGTTATTTCCTTCATATTGGTGCAGCCATTAACCTACTACAACAACTACTACATCGACCTACTCAGTGGCCTAGTGGTTAGAGTGTCCCCCCTGAGATCGGTAGGTTGTGAGTTCAAACCCCGGCCGAGTCATACCAAAGACTATAAAAACGGGACCCATCACCTCCCTCACCTTAAAAAGGATTCCTGGGCGTGGCCACCGCTGCTTCTCACTATTCCCCTCACCTCCCAGTGGGGTATCAAGGGTGATGGGTCAAATGCAGACAATAATCACGCCACACCTAGTGTGTGTGTGACAATCATAGGTACTTTAACTTTTTAACGATTGTCGAAAAAAACAAAGGCTGATCTAAAGATGACATCGTGATCTCATACCATCTCAAACCAATTGACCGTTTATTATTAAGTGATGTACTGTATTTTTACCTTTGGGGGAATGCTCGAATTATTCACTATTATACAATAATCTAATCTTAAGAGAGAGTGATCGTAGGCGGCTTATACAGTTTAACAATTTACTATACAAATAAACATACAATAACCAGACAATTATACATCAATCACTCTTCCCCACTCACACGCTACCTCCCCAATAGAACAACCCGCACTAAACCAATCACACAACACACACACACACAGTCCAACATGGGCCCTTTGGCTGGGCCAGAAGATTGTCAGTTGTGGTCCTGATGAACCGTAGCAAACGTAACCATAGCAACGGTTAAACAACCTGAAGATACACATTTCAGCTTTCCCATACGACGCGTATTAAATAGAAATAAGTAATAATAATAATAACAATAATCCTATAACAGGAATTATCTCCTGACTATAGAACTTAAAGAAACAATTACACATATTTGCAAACCTTCAGAACAAGTGAAGTGTGTTATCGTCGCTTAAATTGGTCTTTAACCAAGCACCACTATGTCTTATCCAGTTACTCAATTAATCAGAAACATTTCCTGTAGAACACTTGTTTAATAACATTTTCAATAGCCACAGCCCATTATTTCATGTACGATTTAATATTTAGCATGTACGAGTTAAAATATGTTTTGTTTGTGTCCTGTAGACATCAATCAGCTGATTGAAAACCAAGAAGAATGTCTCCCTCATCTGCAGGGGGACAGTTTCACTTTAGAGAATCCGCAGCCCTCACATTTTAAAGGGGACAAGGAGTATCCACAGCCCCCTTATTTTAAAGAGGAAGAGGAGGGAGAGTGTCCTGTAGGGCAGGAGGAGGCTGATCTCAGCAAGTTTCCACTGACTGTTGTCTCTGTGAAGACTGAAGAGCATGAAGACAAACCACCTGAGTCCTCACAGCTGCATCACAGTCCAAGTAAGCACAACATCCACATATCATCTAATACAATGTTTGTGACACATGTTCATCCGGGGGCCACATGTATGACTAAAGATGGAGATATATTTGCTTTTAACACCACCATTTAAAAATTAATGCTCATCAATTATCAACAGTGTAATTGCTGGGGTGTAACCATGTGACCTAGAGGCCGTCCTCCTAACCTCACGTGGTCAAATGAAGGCAAACATTCAATATGGCTACTGTTTATTTACCTTTAGCTGCACATATGTCAGCATATTTCAAAGGTTTAGTGGTGAAGACAAGACATGTACACCAAACACCATTTTTTTTAGGAAAGGTTCCTAATTATGTCGTCCATGAGGACCGTGAAGATTCTGGAGTAACGATACAACTACTTGCATTTTTAATTCCAGCTGACTGACGTAACTATGACACGTTGTCACCAGAGGTGGGTAGTAACGCGCTCCATTTACTCCGTTACATCTACTTGAGTAACTTTTGGGATAAATTGTACTTCTAAAAGAGGTTTTAATGCAACATACTTTTACTTGAGTAGATTTATAGAGAAGTGCTACTTTTACTCCGCTCCATTTATCTACATTCAGCTCGTTACTCGCTACTTTTTTTTCAAGCGATCTGTTAATGTTTGTTTTGGTTTTTCAAAGTAAGATCTACGCATGCCTGCGTTTCACCAATCAAATGCAGTCACTGGTGACGTTGGACCAATCAAACAGAGCCAGGCGGTCACATGACCGTGATACGTAAAACCCGACTTAAACAAGTTGAAAACTTATTGGGGTGTTACCATTTTGTGGTCAATTGTACTGAATGTGTACTGTACTGTACAATCTACTAATAAAAGTTTCAATCAATCAATCAAAAGTGTAAAGGAAAAAAGACACTTTTTATTTCAGCCGTACTTCCAGTCAAAAGCCTTAAGATTGATCGCACAGTTCCTGTCTTCACAATAAAAGTGCCGCTCCATCGCGCCTGCACTATCAAAATAAGAGTCTCCGAAAGCCAGCGCAAACAAGCTAACAAGCAGTTTGCTGCCAATGTATTTCTTGTAAAGTGTATAAATACAAATATGGAAGCTGGACAAATAAGATGCGAAAAACCAACGAGTTTCATGTGGTATTAGACGGAAAAGAGGAACTTTTTTTCTCCTCCATTTGAAAACGAGGACCTTATCAGCACTACTGTCTGATTCCAATCAATGTTAGTCACCAGAATCAGGTAATACACCAACTTATATTCTTGTCTCCATGAAAGATATGAATTTATATGTTAAACATGCATGTATATTTGTTAAAACACCTTTAACATGTGAACAAAAACGGCAAAATAAATAAATATAAATTATATACTGTGTATATAAATGTATGTATGTATGTATGTATATATATATATATATATGATATGTGTATGTATGTATATGTATATATGAGGTAGATCACCTCGTCATTTATTAAGTAATTGATTAACGTTGAAAAACACTTTGGGGTGTTACCATTTAGTGGTCAATTGTACGGAATATGTACTGTACTGTGCAATCTACTAATACAAGTTTCAATCAATCAATCAATCAATGCCTACTGAGCCTATGGTGCTGTTAAGTTATTGTGGCTCAATGTGCCTTATTTTTTATTTTATTTTAATGTACTATTATTTAATATATATTATTGTTTTAGTTGCTTAAGAGATATTCCTGGCTCTGAATTTGCTCGTTGCTAATTTTATGTTTGTGTGTATTATTTGTTGCCGTAATCATTAAACAAACAGGTTACTCATCAGTTACTCAGTACTTGAGTAGTTTTTTCACAACTTACTTTTTACTTTTACTCAAGTAAATATTTGGGTGACAGTACTCTTACTTGACTACAATTTCTGGCTACTCTACCCACCTCTGGTTGTCACATTGAGTTCAGCTGCCGCTGCTACACATTACAATCAGCTTTGAATAATGACAAATAAGGAAGCAACAAAAGTTTGATGTGTGTGTTATTGACAAGAAGATGACATAACTGCATTTCACCTTGCACTGCACACATAGTTGACTTCTATAAGACTACAAATAAACCGATGTTGATAAAAGACTTCCCTGCTCTGAGATGTTACAGAACATCATGTTGGGGGTGTTCAACCTCTTGTACTAATAGGAATGCCTTTAAGCCGCCCTCGATATGTAGAAATATCTTGGCTTTACCCTAACACCTTTTCTTGATCAAACACTCTGAAAAACGTCTTGTAGTCCAGTGGTCCCCAACCACCGGGCCGTGTTCCGAATGGTACCGGGCCGTGGCCTGATTGGTACCGGGCCGTGGCCCGATTGGTACCGGGCCGCAGAAGAATTTTTTATAAAAAAATAAATAAAAATAAAATAAAAAAATAAAAAAAATTGTTTTATTTTTTTTATTAAATCAACATAAAAAACACAATATACACTTACAAATAGTGCACCAACCACAAAACACTCCCTTTTTCATGACAAAAACGTCCCTTTTTCATGACAAAGAAGAAAAAAAGAAAAAAGGAAAAAAAAGGACACGCCCCCGGGCCACGGGACAAATTATTAAGCGTTGACCGGTCCGCGGATACAAAAAGGTTGGGGACCACTGTTCTAGTCCACAGGTTTATTGGCCGTAAAAAGGGTAAAACTGAAAGCATACAAGCAGAAAGGATGCTTACAATACAGACATGCACACAGCCACTTACACACACAAGCATGCTACAATAAAACATGAATTATGCGGTGTGTTGAACTTAAATAGATAAATAAACGCCACAAAAGATGTAATCTAAGTTCTCTACAGCAAACTAGCTTACTATGCTAACATTCACTTCACTGTATGAATTACGAAAATTATCATGTCTGACTTTTGGCCATAAAACGTCCCAAATTACATAACAGCCAACAAATGATACGGCTCAATCAAATATTAACAGACTACTCAACGATACATACCGATGATACTTTGTTTGGCATGAGATTCGAGCAGATGAACACGTTTGCAATCGTCACCGAACTAGCATAAAGTAGACTCAAAGGAACTCCTTGTTGTCTCCTGTTAACATGGACATTACTGTAAACTAGGCAATGCTGCCTCCCGCTGTCTAAAGGAGGAAGTGCACCTCACTCTTGAATTCCAAAGTGAACTAAAACACTGGTTTTACATATACTATCTATAAATTCAATACACAAGACAAAACAGCCTTTTTTACTTCCACAAATTACATGTAGTACCGATAAATACTGGTATCGATAAGGAATATCGATTAGGGTATTATATTGATAAATTCTTAACGATTTATTTCCATACTGAAGATACAAGCCAGATATCTTAACAAAATAATTTCAACGTTTATTTGAATTTAATTTTGGGGACGGCGTGGCGGAGTTGGGAGAGTGGCCGTGCCAGCAACCTGAGGGTTCCAGGTTCCATCCCAGCTTCTGCCATCCTAGTCACTGCCATTGTGTCGTTGGGCAAAACACTTTACCTACCTGCTCCCAGTGCCACCCACATTGGTTTAAATGTAACTTAGGTATTGGGTTTCACTATTGAAAGTGCTTTGAGTCACTAGAGAAAAGCGCTATATAAATATAATTCACTTTACTTCACATGATATGTTGTTGTTCTATTTTTTATAACTTCAAGTGGAACTGCACTTTTTGGAATCATTCACAGTCCCTATGTAAGTTAAAGTTAAGGTCCCAACGGTAGTCACACACTAGGTGTGGTGATATTATGCTCTGCATTCGACCCATCCCCAAGTTCACCCCCTGGGAGGTGAGGGCAGCGGAGGCCGCACTCGGGAATCATTTGGTGATTTAACCCCCAACCCTTGATGCTGAGTACCAAGCAAGGAGGCAATGAGTCCCGTTTTTATAGTCTTTGGTATCACTCGGCCAGGGTTTAAACTCACGACTTTCCAGTCTCAGGGCAGACACTCTAACCGCAAGGCAACTGAGAAGCTCAATGGTTAATGCATCCTCAATAGAAAATAAACCTTTGCAAAAGTTAGCTAACAATTAAGTCATTGGTAGCCGCTCTATTCTGCCTATAAAGTGCTTTAAATAACATCCTAAAACCCCCTTCAACATTTTAAATACACACTGTAAGTATATATGTAATGTAGTAACATTCTTAATAACATGTCATTTTTACATATCTTGCTCATTTTAAGCATACAATGTCTGCTCTCCCTGGGATGCCGACTGATGGGATGTTCATATATTCCCGTTTAGATGAAGAATTAATGATCACAAAGGATTAAAAAGGGTGGGTGCGAAAGGGCGTATTTTTGTGTCTTTCTTGCCATCTCCAGGTCTAAGTTGGATGTCAAAGTTGACCAAGTTCTCGGTTTATGTCGACAACCCTCTACTAAATAAGTGAGAAGCATGATTTATAATCTAGAATTAGCTTTCACCATCTTAGAGGCGAGAAAGCAGTTCAGTATGTTAATATAGCAGCATAAGCTAGTTACTTCTGTGATCAATGCGCCGCTAAAAGTAGGTACTTAACGTTAGCGCTTATAATAACTATATCACTAATACTTGGTTAATATTCAGGTCACAAAATGTAAATGGAGTATTGTTGGCAGTTTTTGGATGTTTTTTTGGAGGACTTAGTGAGTCTAATAGAGGAGCTCCCATTGACTCTAATGTTAGCTGACTTTTGCTCATGTTTATTTACTAAATTAAATTCATAAAAATTAAAAACATGTGTCTTAAATAAGGATTGTGAATGACAGGCGACATTTTAAAAAAGTGCAGTTTCCTTTGAATTTGTCGGATAAGTAAACAACCCTTCGAAAAAAAGAGGAAAAACAATTGAGGTTGTTTATAGATATTATCCACTATGAAGTTACAGTAAAACTAAGCACTTAAGGGAAAGTACAATTATATACACATGATGTACACAAATGTGTAAGAATCATGTTAACCACCAAAATATTATTTCGTTCTTCTAAAGCCAATATCCAGTATCCTTTGGTGAGCTGACCGTATCGCCACACTCTTAGTTAAAAGCACACCATCCCCCTGACATGACGCTTCCACGTGATGTAGAACAGTAGTACAACATTTTAAACATACACATCTGAAGAATATTAGAAAATAAAAAAATTTGGTTGGCCAAACAAAACGACTCGACGAACCAATGTTTGGTATGGGCGATATGACCTAAAATCTGTATCCTAATCACAATATATGTCACGGTATATCATTTGGTATATGATTGATAATAGAATAATTTCAAAACTGGTTACAAAAGCTCCCAATTTGGCAGCTGACATATGCAGTAACATATTGTGTCGTTTCGAATTGTATCATTTTGTTGAAACAATTATTAATAATGTACTTGTTTATTTACTGTTAATATCTGGTTACTTTCTTTAAGAAAATAATACTGGAAATTATGTAATATTTTACTGCATATTTCAGTAACTGAATTCGGAGCCTGTGTAACCTGTTTTAAAAAGGTTCTATTAGTAATTATATTTAAAATAATGTATCGCAAAATCAATTATAAACCATATTGTTCATCCATAGTAAAAAGTCCTGTCATCCTAGTTTTTTTTTTTTTTTCCTGTGAATAATGTTGTAAAGAGCAGCGTGTTTGTGCGTCACTGAGATTTAAAGGCAGTTCATACGATAACTTGTTATTTCGAAGTACATGTAAAAGTACTGAATGCATTGTGTTTTTCTAAAACGTGTTTGTCTTCTTGTGTCCTGCAGATGTCTGTGAAGAACATCTTCTCCCTGAGCAACAGAAGTGGAATTTCAGGATGGAGCCACAGCCCTCCCACATTAAAAAAGAAGAGGAACACCCACTGATCCCCCATTTTAAAGAGGAAGAAGATGACCCACAGACCACTGACATCAAAGAGGAAGAGGAGGACCCACTGAGCCCCCATTTAAAAAAAGAAGTGGAGGACCCACTGACACCCCATTTTAAAAAGGAAGCAGTTTATCAACTGAGTCCTCACATTAAAGAGGAAGAGAAGGACCCACTGACCCCTCACATTAAAGAGGAAAAGGAAAAACACCGTATCAGTCAGGAGGGAGAACATCTTGATTGGTTGAAAGAGTTCCCAGTCATTGGTGTCCCTGTGAAGAGGGAAGGTGATGAGGTCAAAGGTGAAAGTGAGGAGAAGGGAGGGGGGGAGCCTCCAAGCAGCAGCTCAACACAACACATGACAACAGAAGCTGATGGAGACCACTGTGGAGGATCACAAGCAGACAAGCTCTTAGCTCCACTATCAGATAGTGAGGACAAAATGTCACACTCTCCTGACACTGATGATGAAGACTCTAAAGATGATAAGACATGTCACACTGACAACACTCATTTTACATGTTCTCTCTGTGACGAAACTTTTAAATACCATAGTGATCTGAAAACACACATGAGAACACACACTGCAGAAAAAGCCTTTCCATGCGCAATCTGTGGTAAAGGTTTTACTCGAAGGCACTATTTGAAAACACACATGAGAATACACTTTGGAGAAAAACCTTTTTCATGTTCAATGTGCGGTAAATATTTTACACATAAGTCAAATCTGAAAGTACACATGAGAACACACACTGGAGAAAAACCTTTTTCCTGCTCAGAATGTGGTAAAAGTTTTGTACTAAATCATAGTCTAAAAGTGCATGTGAGAGCACACACTGGAGAAAAACCTTTTTCATGTTCAATCTGCGGTAAAGATTTTACTCAAAAGCCCAATTTCAAAGCACACATGAAATTACACACTGGAGAAAAAAAGTTTTCATGTTCAATCTGCGGTAAAGATTTTACTCGAAGAGACCATTTCAAAACACATATGAGGATACACACTGGAGAAAAAAATTTACCTGCTCAGAATGTGGTAAAAGATTTGTAATAAATCAAAGTTTAAAAGTACACACAAGAACACAAACTGGTGAAAAACCTTTTATATGTTCAGTATGTGGTAAAAATTAAATCGAAAGACAGCAATTAAAATCACACATGAGAACACACTGGTGAAAAAACAATCTCCTGTTCGAGCTGCAACAAAAGCTTTTTTCAACTAGACACTCTTACAGTTCACATGAGAAGACACACAGGAGAAAGTGTTGAGTTGCAGTGTGTGGTGAAAGATTCTCTTCTAAGTACCAGTGTAAGAAACACAAGTGTGCTGGTGAGAACAGCAGCAGCAAATGAAACTGCAAGATTTGAAATAAACTGTCAAAACTTGAACTTTGACTTTCTAACAACATCAGCAGATATAACATGTGTGACATCATTGTTGTGTGTGTAACACAATCTTGTTAATATGATTCTAACATTTATAGATTAGACACTTCAGATTAGTGCTTTTATTTCAGTCAAGTACATGAGTTAATTTACACATTCGTGTACTTTAAAATAAACAGAACAATTTGAAAAATTGAGAATAAACAGTACATAAAATATGTTACATACAATAAACATTTTGTGTAGATATTCATAATTCACTTTTGTACTTATTCATTATAGGGTTTTTTTATATGTTTTTTAAAACAATGAAGTGTTACATATTTTATTTTCTAATTTGAAATGATTCCATAGATGAAGTCCTTTATATGATATACAAACCACGTTTCCATATGAGTTGGGGAACTGTGTTAGATGTAAATATAAACGGAATACAGTGACTGGCAAAATCTTTTCAACCCATATTCAGTTGAATGCACTACAATGACAAGATATTTGGTGTTCAAACTCATAAACTTTATTTTTTTTTTTGCAAATAATAATTAACTTTGAATTTCATGGCTGCAACAACTGCCAAGGTAGTTGGGAAAGGGCATGTGTCAGGTTCAAACACTGGTGACATCTATTAATCAGACAAGAACCAAGGAACCAAGCAGACACGGAGTTAAATAGAGCTCATGAGGAGACATGTGTTTTGGGCTGTACTCTAGTTACAGATCCGAAACAACGTTCTAAAGCACAGCCCGCGTGCCTCCTGTATTTATTAAGGAAATCCCTATTACATCATTATGACTAAGGGAAAAGGGGGAGTGGACTCGACAAGATATGATAATACAAAATTGCAAATATGTTGATACTTGGTGCTATCGCCCAGTCTGTTCTTGTGCTGGTCCCAGAACACAAAGTTTGGCCTTGGCAGTCAGCAGGCGGTATCTGAACAGAACACTCATGGAAAATAAAGGCAAGCAATCTCTCAGATTGCTAGCTCTGCACAAATACAGAAGAAACCCTTCAACACAAATTGACAATACTTTATAGTAACGGCCCTTAAGCATATAGTTATGATGATAATATATACATAATTATTCTAACAGCATGTTCACCACTGTGTTACATCACCTTTTCTTTTAACAACACTCAATATGTTTGGGAACTGAGGAAACTAAATTTGAAGCTTTGAAAGTGGAATTCTTTCCCATTCTTGTTATATGTAGAGCTTTAGTCGTTCAACAGTCCAGGGTCTCCGCTGTCGTATTTTATGCTTCACAATGTGCCACACATTTTCGATGGGAGACTGGTCTGGACTGCAGGTAGGCCACTCTAGTACCCGCACTTTTTTACTACGAAGCGACACTATTGTAACACGTAGCTTGGCATTTTCTTGCTGAAATGAGCAGGGGCGTCCATGATAACGTTGCTTGGACGGCAACGTATGTTGCTCCAAAACCTGTATGTACCTTTCAGCACTAATGGTGCCTTCACAGATGTGTAAGTCTTTGCGCCTAGAAAAATCCAGATGGTTATTTTCCTCTTTGATCCGGAGGGTACAATGTCCACAGTTTCCCCCAAAAAACTGAAATGTGGACTCGTCAGACCACAGAACACTTTTCCACTTTGCATCAGTCCATCTTAGATGAGCTTAGGCCCCACGAAGCCGGCGGCGTTTCTGGGTGTTTTTGATAAATGGCTTTCGCTTTGCATAGTAGAGCTTTAACTTGCACTTACAGATGTAGCGACCAACTATATTTAGTGACAGTGGTTTTCTGAAGTGTTCCTGAGCCCATGTGGTGAGATCCTTTCGAGATTGATGTCGGTTTTTGATACAATGCCGTCTGAGGGATCGACGGTCACGGTCACGTGGAGTGATTTCTCCTGATTCTCTGACCCTTTTGATGATATTATGGACTGTAGATGTTGAAATTCTTAAATTTCTTGCAATTGCACTTTGAGAAAGGTTGTTCTTAAACGGTTTGACTATTTGTTCACGCAGTTGTGGACAAAGGGGTGGCCCTCGACCCATCCTTGTTTGTGAATTACTTAACATTTCATGGAAGCTGCTTTTATACCCAATCATGGCACCCACTTGTTTCCAATTAGCTTGCACACCTGTGGGATGTTCCAAATAAGTGTTTGATGAGCATTCCTCAACTTTATCAGTATTTATTGCCACCTTTCCCAACTTCTTAGTCGCATGTTGCTGGCATCAAATTCTAAAGTTAATGATTATTTGCAAAAAAATTTAAATGTTTATCAGTTTGAACATCAAATATGTTGTCTTTGTAGCATATTCAACTGAATATGGGTTGAAAATGATTTGCAAATCTATTTCCCAACTCATATGGAAACGGGATTTGTACATCATTTGAACAGTTGTGTTTTATACAAGGTCATTTACTTTTAAAATGTGTGACTTTATGAATCATTTGTTGGGTCTCTAGAATCCATTCTACCAATTATCTTGATTACTCTCTTTTGTAATATGAATATTATTTTGTGATTGTTTTATATGTATGTCCCCACATCATTATGCAATAAACAATGTATGCTTCAACTCAGTGACGTGCGGTGAGGTTTATTGCTGGTGAGGCACTGACGTAATCAGAATCAGATTTACAAATATACACTATGCGCTCTGCGCAGATTATTTGCCATTTGATTGGCAGCAGTTTACGGGTTATGTTTCATTTCTGCATTGTTTACACATACAAACTGCCGCCCAGAAAATGTGCATTTCATTAAAAACGAAACAAATATAATGTTATCGCCGTCTTACCTTATAAATGAAGTCCATGCTCCGGTCTTTCTGGATACAAATAGCCGTCACTTTCTGGTAAAAGTCCTCCTTCACTTCCTTCAGTTTTAAAAGTCTTATAAGAGTTCAACATAGTTGCCGCGATTAGCAGAGCTCCTACTCTCATCATTTCCACGAAATGTGAGCTGCTCTTTGGCGAGGAAGCAGGTCGCATTGATGACATCTTTTAAAATCTCCCGGTTCTCTTTTACCTGAGCATCGTGGACACTGATGTTGAGTCGCCGCTGTTCATCCAAAGCCAAGTCTATCCTCCTCATCCCAAACGTTTTTGGCACAATCTAGCTTTGAATATGGACGGCCGACCGCTCATGTTTGGTGAGGCTTCTTTGCAATTTCTTTAGGTCACAAAATCCCATTTGAGTCCACACAGTTCCACAGGTTGAAAAAAGAAGACAAGGAAAGCAAAAAAAGGTGGTTTCTTGCAGAACATCCACAAAGCCAGTCTTTTCACGTATACCACTCCATTTGGAAAGAGCGAGTAACTTTCTGTCCTGCTGATTGAAACAAACCATTTAGCTCCGGCAGTGGTCTTCCTTTAGTAATTATTTCCTGCTTAGCTTGAAAGTTCACTTTAGAAAACTGTTTAAGTGCGGAAATGGAGTCATCCATGTTGAAAGTCTGGGTGCACGAGACAGAAAAAATAAGTCTCTGCGACACTTACCCGCTGAGGCCCCCGTATGGCTGGGATCATAAGCGCCCCGCCCCTATCGTGAGGCACAAGAACTGTTTGCCTAACCTCAGACTTTTTTCTCTGCCGTTTTGAACACTCAGCAACACACCAGACAAGAATGCGCTCTGGCCGCACGGCAGAGAGAGAAGTTTACGAGGGATTCAGAAATATCAGCGATTTTAAAGAAAAAATAATCCAAATTGGTGAAGCTACAAACCCCGTTTCCATAGGAGTTGGGAAATTGTGTTAGATGTAAATATAAACGGAATACAATGATTTGCAAATCATTTTCAACCCATATTCAATTGAATGCACTATAAAGACAAGATATTTGATGTTCAAACTCATAAACTTTATTTTTTTGAGCAAATAATAATTAACTTAGAATTTCATGGCTGCAACACGTGCCAAAGTAGTTGGGAAAGGGCATGTTCACCACTGTCCCAGTCAGCACCCGTCCTTAGTTCAACGTCGAGGTGACGTTGAAATTACGTCACGACGTCACTCAACCATATCCCGACCAAATCACAACCAACTGACCCCACCACACCACATGTTGCAAATCTGGTTTGTTTTCATCATTGGGGGACATCGTCGTTTCAATGTCGTTTCAACGTGTACAATTCAACTTGCCAACCATTCTGCGCGCATCGGCCATTTGCTCCAGTTTTCAACGAAACCGCCGCTTGATGGCAGCGTGAACTTAAAAGCCAAGCTTGTGCGCATGCGTGCTGAAGTACTTCCTTTCCAATCCAGCAAGCAAGACGAAGAGTGAAGATTTGAATTTGAAATCGAACTATTTCACTGCAAAGAAAACCATCGACGTCCATAAAGATTCAGGTTTGTACCTTGAGATAATACTGGTTATTTATATCGATATAATTTTGGCCCTTTCACAAGAGGGATGCAGGAAAACGAGAAATTTATCTCATGCCGATTCTCAACGTTTATTTTGACAGTACTTGAATGTATATGTATGTATTTGCCAGCCCCTTCCCCCAGCGTATGCTAAACACATTCTCTTGTATATTTGCAGACAGCCAGGCTCTCAAAGATTGGTGGATATGACTTAAAGAGCTCTTTAAGCACCATCATAGACATGTATTTCCTCTTTCTCTACATGTATATTAAAAATAGGCGAATCTAAGACCCAAATTCTAATCTATGAGTGCTGGATCGGGAATTATAATAATGCAAAATTCCGTACATTTTGGCCTGCATGTATGACTTGCGTGTTCAATTTCAGGCTCATGACAAATTAATTAATGTCCAATCTGAACATGAAGGGGAAAGGGGGAAAAAAATAGCTTTGCCGATACGAAGCTGCTCGATTTAGTCACAGGTGAGTTTGTGTGTGTGTTTAATAATTACATTAACTTGATTGGGGTAAATCACATGCACCCTTAATTAATTTGTATTCATTTTGCCTGTTTACAGCTAGTGTCTTGGATACCCAGAAGGGGACCGAAACGATGGTCCATGATGCCATAAAAATAAACTGAAATATGCCCCTGGACGGAAGGGAGGAATAGGATGGGCATCACAGGCTAAATAAATAATAATATTGATTGACATTCTCCATTTTCTTTGTACTTAATTTTAATTTTGCATTAACAGGATTCAGCCTGGAGCTATATGTGCACTTTTTTTTTTGTCTTCAATTATATTGATATATTGGTTGATATTACGTTGATAATTGGTTGGTTGATCTTGGGTTGAAACTGAAAGTTGAATCAACGTTGAAACGTTGACATTGATTCAACGTCGGTATTTAAACGTTGATCCAACTTTCATTTTCAACCCAAATCCAACGTTATTTCAACACAGGAAAGTAACGTTGTTTCAATGTTAATTAAACGTCTCTGTGCCCACTAGGGTGTTACATCATCTTTTCTTTTAACAACACTCAATAAACGTTTGGGAACAGAGGAAAGTACTTGTTGAAGCTTTGAAAGTGGAATTATTTTCTTGTTTTATGTAGAGCTTCAGTCGTTCAACAGTCCAGGGTCTCCGTTGTCGTATTTTACACTTCATAATGCGCCACACATTTTCCATGGGAGACATGTCTGGACTGCAAGTGGGCCAGGAAAGTACCCGCACTCTTTTAATACGAAGCCACGCTGTTGTAACACGTGGCTTGGCATTGTCTTGCTGAAATAAACAGGGGCGTTCATAATAGCGTTGCGTGGATGACAACAAATGTTGCTCCAAAACCTGTATGGACCATTCAGCATTAATGGTGCCTTCACAGATGTGTAAGTTACCCATGCCTTGGCCATTAATGCACCCCCATACCATCACATAGGCTGGCTTTTGAACTTTGCGCCTCTAACAATCTGGATGGTTATTTTCCTCTTTGTTTCGGAGGACACCATGTCCACATTTTTCAAATATAAATTGAAATGTGGACTCTTCAGACCACAGAACACTTTTCCACTTTGCATCAGTCCATCTTAGATGAGATCGGGCCCAGCCAAGCCGGTGGCGTTTCTGGGTGTTGTTGATAAATGGCTTTTGCTTTGCATAGTACAGTTTTAACTTGCCCTAACGGATGTTTTTTTTTTTTGATTGATAATTTTATGTAGCGACCAACTGTAGTTACTGACAGTGGTTATATGAAATGTTCCTGAGCACATGTGGTGATATCCTTTACCCACTGATGTTGGTTTTTGATGCAGTACCGCCTGAGGGCTCAAAGTTCCATAATAACATCGCTTATGTGCAGTGATTTCTCCAGATTCTCTGAACCTTTTGATGATTTTACGGACTGTAGATGGTAAAATCCCCAAATTCCTTGCAATAGCTCGTTGAGAAATGTTGTTCTTAAAATGTTCAACAATTTGCTTACAAATTGGTGACCCTCACCCCAACCTTGTTTGTGAATTACTTAGCATTTCATGGAAGCTGCTTTTATACCCAATCATGGCACCCACCTGTTCCCAATTAGCCTGCACACCTGTGGGATGTTCTAAATAAGTGTTTGATGAGCATTCCTCAACTTTATCAGTAATTATTGCCACCTTTCCCA
The DNA here is from genome assembly GCF_033978795.1 of Nerophis ophidion. NCBI lineage: Eukaryota > Metazoa > Chordata > Actinopteri > Syngnathiformes > Syngnathidae > Nerophis > Nerophis ophidion. Next base: position 16,332,084 of record NC_084638.1, read on the forward strand.
ACTTCTTTGTCACATGTTACTGGCATCAAATTCTAAAGTTATTATTTGCAAAAAAAAAAGTTTATCAGTTTGAACATCAAATATCTTGTCACTGTAGCATATTCAACTGAATATGGGTTGAAAAGGATTTGCAAATCATTGTATCCCGTTTATATTTACATCCAACACAATTTCCCAACTCATATAGAAACGGGGCTTGTAAATGAAAATTAAAAACTAACAATTATAATTATTTTATCCATCCATCCATCCATCCAACCATCATCTTCCGCTTATCCGAGGTCGGGTCGCGGGGGCAGCAGCCTAAGCAGGGAAGCCCAGACTTCCCTATCTCCAGCCACTTCGTCTAGCTCTTCCCGGGGGATCCCGAGGCATTCCCAGGCCAGCCGGGAGACATAGTCTTCCCAACGTGTCCTGGGTCTTCCCCGTGGCCTCCTACCAGCTGGACGTGCCCTAAACACATCCCTAGGGAGGCGTTCGGGTGGCATCCTGACCAGATGCCCGAACCACTTCATCTGGCTCCTCTCGATGTGGAGGAGCAGCGGCTTTACGTTGAGCTCCTCCCGGATGGCAGAGCTTCTCACCCTATCTCTAAGGGAGAGCCCTGCCACCCGGCGGAGGAAACTCATTTCGGCCGCTTGTACCCGTGATCTTATCCTTTCGGTCATGACCCAAAGCTCATGACCATAGGTGAGGATGGGAACGTAGATCGACCGGTAAATTGAGAGCTTTGCCTTCCGGCTCAGCTCCTTCTTCACCACAACGGATCGATACAACGTCCGCATTACTGAAGACGCCGCACCGATCCGCCTGTCGATCTCACGATCCACTCTTCCCCCACTCGTGAACAAGACTCCTAGGTACTTGAACTCCTCCACTTGGGGCAGGGTCTCCTCCCCAACCCGGAGATGGCACTCCACCCTTTTCCGGGCGAGAACCATGGACTCGGACTTGGAGGTGCTGATTCTCATTCCGGTCGCTTCACACTCGGCTGCGAACCGATCCAGTGAGAGCTGAAGATCCCGGCCAGATGAAGCCATCAGGACTACATCATCTGCAAAAAGCAGAGACCTAATTCCGTGGCCACCAAACCGGAACCCCTCAACGCCTTGGCTGCACCTAGAAATTCTGTCCATAAAAGTTATGAACAGAATCGGTGACAAAGGACAGCCTTGGCGGAGTCCAACCCTCACTGGAAACGTGTCCGACTTACTGCCAGCAATGCGGACCAAGCTCTGACACTGATCATACAGGGAGCGGACTGCCACAATAAGACAGTCCGATACCCCATACTCTCTGAGCACCCCGCTCTGGAGCCAGGCCCGGAGTTGGGGCACGATGGCGAGCGCCTGGTGGCCGGGCCTGTCCCCATGGGGCCCGGCCGGGCACAGCCCGAAGACGCACCGTGGATCATCCCTCCAATGGGCTCACCACTCATAGGAGGGGCCATAGAGGTCGGGTGCATTGTGAGCTGGGCGGCAGCCGAAGGCAGGGCACTTGGCGGTCCGATCCTCGACTACAGAAGCTAGCTCTTGGGACGTGGAACGTCACCTCACTGGGGGCGAAGGAGCCTGAGCTAGTGCGCGAGGTAGAGAAGTTCCGGCTGGATATAGTCGGACTCACCTCGACGCACAGCAAGGGTTCTGGAACCAGTTCTCTCGAGAGGGACTGGACCCTCTTCCACTCCGGCGTTGCCGGCAGTGAGAGGCGACGGGCTGGGGTGGCAATTCTCGTTGCCCCCCGGCTCAAAGCCTGCACGTTTGAGTTCAACCCAGTGGACGAGAGGGTAGCTTCCCTTCGCCTTCGGGTGGGGGGACGGGTCCTGACTGTTGTTTGTGCTTACGCACCAAACAGCAGTTCAGAATACCCACCCTTTTTGGGTACACTCGAGGGAGTACTGGAAAGTGCTCCTCCGGGTGATTCCCTTGTCCTACTGGGAGACTTCAACGCTCATGTTGGCAACGACAGTGAAACCTGGAGAGGCGTGATTGGGAAGAATGGTCGCCCGGATCTAAACCCGAGTGGTGTTTTGTTATTGGACTTTTGTGCTCGTCACGGATTGTCCATAACAAACACCATGTTCAAACATAAGGGTGTCCATATGTGCACTTGGCACCAGGACACCCTAGGCCGCAGTTCCATGATCGACTTTGTAGTGGTGTCATCGGATTTGCGGCCTTATGTTTTGGACACTCGGGTGAAGAGAGGGGCGGAGCTTTCTACCGATCACCACCTGGTGGTGAGTTGGCTGCGATGGTGGGGGAGGATGCCGGACAGACCTGGCAGGCCCAAGCGCATTGTGAGGGTCTGCTGGGAACGTCTGGCAGAGTCTCCTGTCAGAGAGAGTTTCAATTCACACCTCCGGGAGAACTTTGAACATGTCACGAGGGAGGTGCGGGACATTGAGTCCGAGTGGACCATGTTCCGAACCTCTATTGTCGAGGCGGCTGATTGGAGCTGTGGCCGCAAGGTTGTTGGTGCCTGTCGTGGCGGTAATCCCAGAACCCGTTGGTGGACACCAGCAGTGAGGGATGCCGTCAAGCTGAAGAAGGAGTCCTATCGGGTTCTTTTGGCTCATAGGACTCCGGAGGCAGTGGACGGGTACCGACGGGCCAAGCGGTGTGCAGCTTTAGCGGTCGCGGAGGCAAAAACTCGGACATGGGAAGAGTTCGGGGAAGCCATGGAAAACGACTTCCGGACGGCTTCGAAGCGATTCTGGACCACCATACGGCGCCTCAGGAAGGGGAAGCAGTGCACTATCAACACCGTGTATGGTGCGGATGGTGTTCTGCTGACTTCGACTGCGGATGTTGTGGATCGGTGAAGGGAATACTTCGAAGACCTCCTCAATCCCACCAACACGTCTTCCTATGAGGAAGCAGTGCCTGGGGAATCTGTAGGGGACTCTCCTATTTCTGGGGCCGAGGTCGCTGAGGTAGTTAAAAAGCTCCTCGGCGGCAAGGCCCGGGGGTGGATGAGATCCGCCCGGAGTTTCTTAAGGCTCTGGATGCTGTGGGGCTTTGTTGGTTGACAAGACTCTGCAACATCGCGTGGACATCGGGGGCGGTACCTCTGGGTTGGCAGACCGGGGTGGTGGTCCCTCTCTTTAAGAAGGGGGACCGGAGGGTGTGTTCCAACTATCGTGGGATCACACTCCTCAGCCTTCCCGGTAAGGTTTATTCAGGTGTACTGGAGAGGAGGCTTCGCCGGATAGTCGAACCTCGGATTCAGGAGGAACAGTGTGGTTTTCGTCCTGGTCGTGGAACTGTGGACCAGCTCTATACTCTTGGCAGGGTTCTTGAGGGTGCATGGGAGTTTGCCCAACCAGTCTACATGTGCTTTGTGGACTTGGAGAAGGCATTCGACCGTGTCCCTCGGGAAGTCCTGTGGGGAGTGCTCAGAGAGTAATTATTTTATCATTATATATTTAATTTTTTTGCATGATCACAGGAGAGGCCCTGCTTCTCCTGACCGCACGTCACTGCTTCAACTAAAGTTGGGTACAATAATTGTAGTCAATTTTTGTACGTATATATTTTATTTTATTCAGTACTGCACTCCATTTTTTTTAATGTTTTCTTTATAATATTTATATGTAGTGTCTAGCTTACTTCATCGTCTATATTAAACCCTTATAAATGTAATTACGTGTATTTTTTTCATTTCAATATTTTCCATCATAATTTGTGTTTTACATTTTTGCAATCTCCAAATATGATATATTTAGTTTTATTGAAGTTTTAGTGACAGTTTATTGATGTGCAGACATCTTTTTATGGTCAAGTTCTCTCTGGATAAAAAAAGATGAGAGTTAAATCAAGCGGTAATGAAGGTGAATAATGGAAGATTATTATATACATAATTATACATAGTTACACTCAGTAGTGACAATTAAAGACACTTTCATCCTGTTCATTTGACCATAGAAAAAGAGTAAAGTGTAATATTCTAAACAATAGAAGAATATTAATATCAGCAGTCAATATTCCAACATTGTGAAGCTGAGCTATGGTAAAAAAAAACATATTCAGCTTTAAAGGCTTTATGAGAGTGATGTAATTATCAGAATCAGAAATACTTTATTAATCCCCGAGGGGAAATTAAAATTTCCAGCACTGTTTTAAACATGTGAATATTCAATGTAACAATATAGAGAGTACGAGGAGGAACTTTTTCCAACTAAAAGGAAAAGGAGGGACAACATTAACTACTGGACGCTGTTTTCAAGAAACAACAAGTTGTGTTACACAGAACAGGTTTTTCTACTTCTTACTCTCACATCTTTGCTAACTTTATATTAATTTATTACCACCATTCTTAAATATGTTTTACGTAAGAATGTGGGTGTTGTTGAGAAGATGATGCAGGTGTTCTGTCAAATGTAATACCAGTAAAAATGCGTTACTTATTCTAGTCTGTTTGTAAAATAAATTGTTTTCCTAAATTATATTCTCCTTACTTTATCCAGACAGTAATTAGGACCAAGGACCCTGGGAGGAATTTGCCCTTTAAAAGGGGAACCCATTTACTGTGGCAGGACAGTATCAACATGAATTGATCACATTTGTATAATCGGCTATGAGGCATTTTATTATCATTGTACAGCCCTTACCTTTGGGCCGATACTGAGGGCGACTGTGTTGACCAGTTTAATGCGTGCAAATGATTGAATGTCCAGTACTGTAGAAATGTGTTTGGATATGACAATCCCTTTATTCCAAGCTATCAAAATGAAATGAAATGTAGGTTCTAGAAAATTATGTATGCTGACCTTGAATGGCACATTGTCACAGCAGCGAGACCTGACCACACACCACACGGTCGAAAACTGTTTGTCCTCCATGCAATTGCCGCCTGAATGTTCACAACTGAACCCAATTTAAGGAGGCTACCATGGCAACCGCACCACAGCAACAGTCCCATCCCTGTCCACACTTCCTGGTTCTCAAGAGGAAGTGGGCGGAGCAATCTGCCAAAAGGGAAATTCAGCAGAACTGAGGACAGCAATCAATTAGAGAAAACAAAATAAAAACAATTTAAACAAATAAGGAAATTTGGCTCCAACATATCCCTTTAATTCCTGTCAGTTTGCTATTAAACTTCTGGCATTCCACTGAACAATCAACATGGCGTTGGATTGTGGTCACATGACTCCGTTTCGTCTCCTCTCTGTAGTTCACCTTGCACCTGTTCCCAAGATAGTTCTTTTACATTTAAAAACTTTGCTGCTGCTTTGAAGATTATTTTGATCTTCTCACTCTTATTTCTTGCCTGTTCTGTACATTTTATTACGTATGTCTTCTTTCTATTTCCAGCAGACTAGTAGAACATCTTAAGTCTATTGCTGCCCTCCACAGGTTATTAACAGAATATCCTCCTCCTTCTGTACTATGGCCCACACTACAGACTTGGACACAAACAGGACAGAAAGTAAAAAGCAGCTATAAGGACGTCAAAACAAAATGTATGCATTCTTTCTAACGGCCGCAGGGTGGCAGCAGAGGCTCCATGTATTACCTGAAGAAACATTTGACTTCTGACCTTTTCACATTATTTATCTCATCTTTACTGCTGGAGTTCAGTTCACTGAGGATGTAAGCTCCATTTTGGTATTTTAATTATCTTTAAATATTCATAAACAGTCTTAGAACAAACCATTATTATTATTTTTGCCTCATTTTATTCACTCTCTACTAATTAAAACTATTCTAGCATGAAAACATTCAGGATGTTCATACAAACAATATTACACATTCCCCAAACGTACCACTTTTTTATGGTATTAATATCATACATTATCACATTGAATATTCACAGATTTATAACAGTGCTGATCATTTTTATTTCCCCTCCGGGATTAGTAAAGTATTTCTGATTCTGATAATGAAGATGGCGGCGCCCGGAAGGGCTGCGACCTCGAGGAGCTCCTGCTAAATATGGAACATTTGGCAGAAATACCGGACGATTCTACAAACTTTATGGCTGGCTCACATCGTGGTCACTCCGTGATCACGTACGACCGCCAGACACTTCTGGATGTGGACATATCGGGCCGTTTTGGACTGATAGACGCGTGCTTGCTAGACCTGCTAACTAGCACGGGAATACTTCGACGGCTACATCCAGCGGCCTGTGAAGCAGGGGAGTATAGTAGCAGCGGGGGCCGTCTACGGAGCAGACGACAGCGGTGTGATCGGAAACGCGGATGCCGAGCGGGGCTAAAAACAAAGCAGAAGGCTAATCCCCACAGAACACCACTTCCCTCCATCCTGAAGCCGGATTTAAATGGAAGATGCGAGACTACTGGTCTGGGTAAGGAGTCAGTTAAATTAGAACAAGTTTTTTCTGCTTTGAGTGTTTCAGAGTTGGACATGTGTTTTACTGAGGTGGCTAACTATGATGTGTGCAGTTTATCAAAGCAACAGACAAACAATCGGAAAATTCCCGTCGTATCAATTCCTAGATATGGTCGTAATTATACTAAATGCACTGGGCATAATAAACACAACATTATTAATATTGCTACTACGGATAATTTGATCAAACATTCCCTAAAACAGCCCACTTTCTATAATATAGGTTTTTTAAACATAAGATCATTGTCTCCCAAAACGTTGTTAGTTAATGATATCATCAGAGACAACAATCTTAACGTCATCGGTCTCAGCGAAACCAAACGACTTTTTTGCGCTAAACGAGGCATGTCCTCCTAACTTTACACATGCGCATATTTCCCGTCCTCTTAAAAGGGGTGGGGGGGTTGCACTAATATACAACGAAAACTTTAACCTTAGTCCTAACATAAATAATAAATATAAATCGTTTGAGGTGCTTACTATGAGGTCTGTCACACCGCTGCCTCTACACCTGGCTGTTATCTACCGCCCCCCAGGGCCCTATTCAGACTTTATCAATGAATTCTCAGAGTTTGTTGCTGATCTAGTGACACACGCCGATAATATAATCATAATGGGGGACTTTAATATCCATATGAATACCCCATCGGACCCACCGTGCATAGCGCTCCAGACTATAATTGATAGCTGTGGTCTCACACAAATAATAAATGAACCCACGCATTGCAACGGTAATACGATAGACCTAGTGCTTGTCAGGGGTATCACCGTTTCCAAAGTTACGATACTCCCGTATACTAAAGTATTGTCCGATCATTACCTTTATAAAATTCGAGGTTCAGACGCATGTTCGGCAAACTAATAATAACAATAACTGCTACTTTGTCTTGTTATATTCTTATTTTACTGTTATATTGTTATTCCCATTGTTTTTATTTTTTTTGTAAAATTTCTCTATTTTGTTTCCCCATTATTTACTTTTTACTTTTTTTTTTTTTTTTTTTTTAATTGATCTTAACTCTGTACACTGCTGCTGGAATTAAAATTTTCCTGAAGGAACTCTCCTGAAGGAATCAATAAAGTACTATCTATCTATCTATCCATCTATCTATCTATCTATCTATCTATCTATCTATCTATCTATCTATCTATCTATCTATCTATCTATCTATCTATCTATCCATAGCAGCCGCAACATTAATACGGCCACAACGACAACTCTTGCTGACCTACTGCCCTCGGTAATGGCACCATTCCCAAAGTATGTGGGCTCTATTGATAACCTCACTAACAACTTTAACGACGCCCTGCGCGAAACCTTTGATAACATAGCACCGCTAAAGTTAAAAAAGGCTCCAAAAAAGCGTACCCCGTGGTTTACAGAAGAAACTAGAGCTCAGAAATTATTATGTAGAAAGCTGGAACGCAAATGGCGCACGACTAAACTTGAGGTGCACCATCAAGCATGGAGTGATGGTTTAATAACTTATAAACGCATGCTTACCTTAGCTAAAGCTAAATATTACTCAAATCTCATCCACCGTAATAAAAACGATCCTAAATTTTTGTTTAGTACGGTAGCATCGCTATCCCAACAAGGGACTCCTTCCAGTAGCTCCACCCATTCAGCTGATGACTTTATGCAATTATTTAGTAAGAAAATTAAAGTCATTAGAAAGGAGATTAAAGACAATGCGTCCCAGCTACAACTGGGTTCTATTAACACTGACACGATTGTATATACGGCGGATACTGCCCTCCAAAATAGTTTCTCTTGTTTTGAGGAAATAACATTAGAGGAATTGTTACAACGTGTAAATGGAATAAAACAAACAACATGTTTACTTGACCCTCTTCCTGGGAAACTTATCAAGGAGCTTTTTGTATTATTAGGTCCATCAGTGCTAAATATTATGAACTTATCACTTTCCTCGGGCACTGTTCCCCTAGCATTCAAAAAAGCGGTTATTCATCCTCTTCTTAAAAGACCTAACCTCGATCCTGACCTCATGGTAAACTACCGACCGGTGTCTCACCTTCCCTTTATTTCAAAAATCCTCGAAAAAATTGTTGCGGAGCAGTTAAATGAACACTAAGCGTCTAACAATCTATGTGAAACCTTTCAATCCGGTTTCAGGGCAAATCACTCCACGGAGACAGCCCTCGCAAAAATGACTAATGATCTATTGCTAACGATGGATTCTGATGCGTCATCTATGTTGCTGCTCCTCGATCTTAGCGCTGCTTTCGATACCGTCGATCATAATATTTTATTAGAACATATCAAAACACGAATTGGTATGTCAGACTTAGCCCTGTCTTGGTTTAACTCTTATCTTACTGATAGGATGCAGTGTGTCTCCCATAACAATGTGACCTCGGACTACGTTAAGGTAACGTGTGGAGTTCCCCAGGGTTCGGTCCTTGGCCCTGCACTCTTCAGCATCTACGTGCTGCCGTTAGGTGACATCATACGCAAATACGGTATTAGCTTTCACTGTTATGCTGATGACACCGAACTCTACATGCCCCTAAAGCTGACCAACACGCCGGATTGTAGTCAGCTGGAGGCGTGTCTTAATGAAATTAAACAATGGATGTCCGCTAACTTTTTGCAACTCAACGCCAAAAAACAGAAATGCTGATTATCGGTCCTGCTAGACACCGAACTCTATTTAATGATACAACTCTAACATTTGACAACCGAACAATTAAACAAGGCGACACGGTAAAGAATCTGGGTGTTATCTTCGACCCAACTCTGTCCTTTGAGTCACACATTAAAAGCGTTACTAAAACGGCCTTCTTTCATCTCCGTAATATCGCTAAAATTCGCTCCATTCTGTCCACTAAAGACGCTGAGATCATTATCCATGCGTTTGTTACGTCTCGTCTCGATTACTGTAACGTATTATTTTCGGGTCTCCCCATGTCTAGCATTAAAAGATTACAGTTGGTACAAAATGCGGCTGCTAGACTTTTGACAAGAACAAGAAAGTTTGATCACATTACGCCTGTACTGGCTCACCTGCACTGGCTTCCTGTGCACTTAAGATGTGACTTTAAGATTTTACTACTTACGTATAAAATACTACACGGTCTAGCTCCATCCTATCTTGCCGATTGTATTGTACCATATGTCCCGGCAAGAAATTTGCGTTCAAAGGACTCCCGCTTATTAGTGATTCCCAAAGTCCCAAAAAAGTCTGCGGGCTTTAGAGCTTTTTCATTTCGGGCTCCAGTACTCTGGAATGCCCTACCGGTAACAGTTCGAGATGCCACCTCAGTAGAAGCATTTAAGTCTCACCTTAAAACTCATTTGTATACTCTAGCCTTTAAATAGACTCCCTTTTTAGACCAGTTGATCTGCCGTTTCTGTTCTTTTTCTTCTATGTCCCACTCTCCCTTGTGGAGGGGGTCCGTTCCGATCCGGTGGCCATGTACTGCTCGCCTGTGTATCGGCTGGGGACATCTCTGCGCTGCTGATCCGCCTCCGCTTGGGATGGTTTCCTGCTGGCTCCGCTGTGAACGGGACTCTCGCTGCTGTGTTGGATCCGCTTTGGACTGGACTCTCGCGACTGTGTTGGATCCATTATGGATTGAACTTTCACAGTATTATGTTAGACCCGCTCGACATCCATTGCTTTCCTCCTCTCAAAGGTTCTCATAGGCATTATTGTCACCAATGTCCCACTGGGTGTGAGTTTTCCTTGCCCTTATGTGGGCCTACCGAGGATGTTGTAGTGGTTTGTGCAGCCCTTTGAGACACTAGTGATTTAGGGCTATGTAAGTAAACATTGATTGATTGATTGTTCGTTCTGTGATAGGGAAACAAAATAAACAGTTTATTTTATGAATGTATGCAAAGCAAACTCTGTGAGATGTTGTACAATATTGGCCTTTGCCTGACACTCCAAACTTTGATTGACATTGATATTGTTTTGGGGATGTTTAAAAAGTTAAAAGAAAAGGCAAAAAATGTTTAAAACACGAGGATTTTTTTTTTAATCCACAAATGTAAATTTGTAAAAACAAAAGAAACCCAACAGATGATTCATAAAATCACACGTTTAAATTGTATAAAAGACAACTGTTCAAATGATGTATAAAGTAAATAATCATATGCTCCCTGAAGTGGTCCAGAGGATGTTTCAGATGTGAACCAGCAAATATGTATATCATATAAAGGTGCTAATCTATGGGATTATTAACAATTACATATGAAAATATGTAACACTTCAGTAAATTCAAAAACCTATTAAAAATAACTATTATGAATAAGTCTACAATTGTATTATGAATCTACAAAACCCAAAACCAGTGAATTTGGCACATTGTTTGAATGGTAAATAAAACAGAATACAATGATTTGCAAATCCTTTTCAATTCATATTCATTTAAATAGACTGCAAAGACAAGATATTTAATGTTCGAACTGAGAAAGGTACACATTTTTTTCGCAAATAATCATTAACTAGAATTTAATGGCAGCAACACATTGCAAACAAGTTGTCACAGAGGTATTTTTACCACTGTGTTACATGGCCTTTCCTTTTAACGACACTCAGTAAACAATTGGGAACTGAGGAGACACATTTTTTAAGCTTTTCAAGTGGAATTCTTTCCTAATTTTGCTTGATGTACAGTTGGGTTGTTCTGGGGTCTCCATTGTAAAATGTAAATGGGTTATATTTGTATAGCGCTTTTCTACTTTCAAGGTACTGAAAGCCCTTTGACACTATTTCTACATCCAACCATTCACCCACTGATGACAGGAGCTACCATGCTAGGCCCAAACCATCACCCATCAGGAGAAAGTGTAAAGTGTTTTGCTCAAGGACACAACAGACATGACTAGGATGCCAGAAGCCTATTGAACCGGGAACGCTCAGGTTACTGGCACGGCCGCTATACTGTCCAGCTCTATAGTGGACTTCAACGTTTTCTAGGCCGAGGACCCCCCACCCCCACCTGTAAAAAATGGTGTTTTAAATTAAACGTGTACCTTATTATGCAATACTAAGATATTCAAATAATACAATAAAGAGTATTGTGGTATTTTAGGCTTCATAATGCACCAACCTTTTTCAATGGGAGACAAGTCTGGACTACAGGCAGGCCAGTCTAGTACCCACACTCTTTTACTACGAAGCTAGGCTGTTTAACATGTGCAGAATGTGGCTTGGTATTGTCTTGCTGAAATAAGCAGGGGCGTCCACGAGAATGACGTTGCTTGGATGGCACCATATGTTGCTCCAAAACCTGTATGTACCTTTCAGCATTAATGTTGCCTTCACAGATGTGTAAGTTACCCATGCTTTGGGTAAATAAATGGTAAATGGTTGTACTTGTATAGTGCTTTTCTACCCCTTTTTAAGGAGCCCAAAGCGCTTTGACAGTATTTCCACATTCACCCGTTCACACACACTGATGGCGGGAGCTGCTATGTAAGGCGCTAAACAGGACCCATCGGGAGCAAGGGTGAGGTGTCTTGCCCAAGAACACAACGGGCGTGACTTGGATGGTCGAAGGTGGGGATTGAACCAGTTACCCTCAGATTGCTGGCACGGCCACTCTCCCAACTTCGCCATGCCATCCCCCATTATGTGCATTAATACACCCCCATACCATCACAGATGCTGGCTTTTGAACCTTGCGCCTACAACAATCTGGATGTTTATTTTCCTCTTTGGTCCGGAGGGCACAACGTCCAGTTTCCAAAAACAATTTGAAATGTGGACTCTTCCACTTTGCATCAGTCCATCTTAGATGAGCTTGGGCCCTGCAAAGCCGGCGGCGTTTCTGGGTGTTGTTGATAAATGTCTTTGCATGTACTCGGGTTAAAAAAAAAACCTAATACAAAATAACTGATCTATAAATGTAGAAGCATATTAAAATATTGTTACACAAACAACAATGTCACAAATGTTTTATGGGTTGATGTTCTTACAAAGTCAAAACAATTTTTTTTCAAATCAAGTTTGTTTCAAATCCTGCAGTTTCATTTGCTGCTGCTGTTCTCACCAGCACACTTGTGTTTCTTACACTGGTACTTAGAGAATCTTTCACCACACACACTGCAACTAAACTCTTTCTCTCCTGTGTGTGTTCTCATATGTGCTCTAAGGGTTGATCGTTCACAAAAGCTTCTGTTGCAGATTGAACAGGAATGTGATTTTTCACCAGTGTGTGTTCTCGCGTGTTTTTTCAAATGTTGACTTTCTGCAAAACCTTTACCACAGACTGAACAGGAAAAAGGCTTTTCACCAGTGTGTGTTCTCATGTGCACTTTCAAATATTCCTTCCCCCTAAAAGATGAGCCACATATTGAGCAGATAAAAGGTTTTTCACCAGTGTGCAACATTGTGTGTTTTTTTTAAACTCTGTGTGTAAAACTTTTACCGCATATCGAACAGGTAAAATGTTTTTCTCCAGTGTGTATTGGCATGTGTTCGTTTACCATATTTTTTTGTGTAAAACCTTTACCACAGAATGAACAAGAAAAAGGTTTTTCTCCAGTGTGTATTGTCATGTGTACTTTCAAACTCTGACTTACTGTAAAACATTTACCACATTCTGAGCAGGAAAACGGTTTTTCTCCAGTGTGTGTTCTCATGTGTATTTTCAAACTGACTGTTAGTAAAACATTTACCACATTCTGAGCAGGAAAACGGTTTATCTCCAGTGTGTGTTCTCATGTGTATTTTCAGATAAGAACGGGAATGAAAGAATTTGTCACAGTGAGAACACTTGAAGTGAGTGTTGTCGGTGTGACATGTCTTATCATCTTTAGAGTCTTCATCATCAGTGTCAGGAGAATGTGACGTTGTGTCCTCACTATCTGATAGTGGAGCTAAGAGCTTGTCTGCTTGTGATCCTCCACAGTGGTCTCCATCAGCTTCTGTTGTCATGTGTTGTGTTGAGCTGCTGCTTGGAGGCTCCGCCTCGCCCTTCTCCTCACTTTCACCTTTGACCTCATCACCTTTACTCTTCACAGGGACACCAATCACTGGGAACTCCACCAGTCCTTTAAGAGGCTCTCCCTCCTGACTGATGTTGTATTCCACCTCTTTCTCTTTAATGTGGGGCGTCAGTGAGTCTTCCTCTTACTTTTTACAGGGAAGGGTCTGTGTCAAAGAGAAAAAGGAGACGCCAAAGGGTCCGTGACACCTGGTCTTCTTTGATGGATCCTCCTTCACCATCCTGTAGCTACACTCCTGTTTTTCAGGCAGAAGTTGTTTTTCACAGACATCTGCAGGACATAAAATGACAAACATGCTTGAGAAATGTCCAGATTCAGTCAGTAAGTTCACATGAACTTAAAAAAACAAGTTATTATATGAATTGGCCTGAAAACAAACACACTGCTCTTTACAACATTGTTCACAGGAAAATAAGAGGGATGGACAATATGGCCTAAAATCTATATTGCGATAAATTCCTTGCTGCCTGTGTGCAAGTGGGATAGGCTCCAGCGCCCACTGTGATTTTAATGTCAGTTACTGATGTATAAAGTTGGATAAAAGATTAGGTCGTTTAGAGTGTATATCTGTACTCTGTATTGTTGTCTCTGCTATGGCGCCATCTTGTGCTTTGGTTTGAAAGTGTATTTCCTTTTGCTTCGTGCCTTGAACCCAAAGTAAGGTTTCATCATTAATCTCGCCAAGCAACGCTTTTAAGTGTAACAGGGATTTCCACTAGATCTGGAACGGCGGCGCCATGGCAACAGACTCGTTCCGTTTTTTTTTTATTTTAAGTCAATGTGTCAGTTTCCAAAACCTGGCTTCTATATTTAGTGGTCGACACAACAAGGTGGTTCAATAGAGCTAAAATCTGCTCGTGTGGGACAGAAAGTCATGCATAAACACAAAATAAATGATCTAGTTTACTTTCAGAGTAAAATATTCTGTTTAAGGTGGAGGGTATTTTACATTTTGAAAAGTCCTAATGAACATGAAGTCAACTTGTCTAAAGGTTTTCAGACCTAATTTCACCCCCCTTGACATAAATGGACAAAGGCATGATGATTCCAAAAGCCCCAAAATAAAATAATTATACAAAAGGCATATCCCGGGCAGCTATATGAGGGCCTGTACTTCAGCGTTGTATTAAAATGACTATTTCCATCTCCAACATTAAAGTGAATGTCGCTAACACTACTGCACACGGGAAAACATGTGGAAGAGAACTGCAAGTAGCCGAAACAAAGATTGTGAATGAGTGACAAGAGGATCACTTTGTTCATGTAAGTCTACTGTGGAATTAACATGCTCAGGTGCTGAGAGCGATGCACAGAGTGAGACCTCTTAGTCCAGTTTAAAATCCACAGACCAAGAAGGAAACAGATGGGCATAGCAATGTATTGATGAGGACAAGAATTAAGTTATTAGGTTTATTTTTCATTTATATGGGTCCCGACCTACGATTACAATGATATTTTAATGTCTCTGGACATCGTATTTAATGCTTTTTAACACCATTTAAGGCCTTAATTTAGGCAAAGTCCATTGAATGACTTAACGCTTTTAAATGATCCACAGAAACCGTGCTAAAGCTCTTTAATTTAAAGTATCATGCAACAAAACATATGTTTATTACATTTTAACAAAAGAGAAGAATAAGTGATTATTACGTTTTAACAGAAGTGTATGTAGAAACACGTTACATTACAAAGTTCCAAAATAAAAATATTGTTCATGGAATTATTGAGACATTTCTACGATGTATTTACGATTTTTATGAGATATTGATAGAATTTAATACATTCTAAGGCCAGCGTGGCTCGGGTGGGAGAGCGGCCGTGCCAGCAACTCGACGGTTCCAGGTTTGGTCCTAGTCACTGCCGTTGTGTCCTTGGGCAAGGAACTTTACCCACCTGCTCCCAGTGCCACCCACACCGGTTTAAATGTAACTTAGCAGCCCTGGGGGGAGCCGGTGCTGATGCTGATGGATGCTTAGAGGTGGGAGCCTACTTCCACCCTCTGAGAGCAATTTGTCAGGAAGTCCAGGATCCAGTGGCAGATGGAGGAAGACAGTCCCAGCCCCGTCAGTTTGGGCACCAGTCTTTGGGGGAGGATGGTATTGAACGCAGAGCTAAAATCAAAAAAGGGTAGCCTTTTTGTCCCCAGCAATGATGTGCACTGCCTCAGGGTATGCAATTTGTTGACTGCTAATGGAGTCAAGTAACACCCTGAGTGCCGTACTAGTATGTCAAACAGCAGTTACTATGACAACATTAAACTCCCGTGGAAGGTAGATGAGTCTGCATTCCACAGTAACGTACTCCAAATCTGATGAACAGTGACTGGTAACAGTCTTGATGTTGGTGCACCAGCTGCTGTTGACGTAGATGCATAGCCTCCCTCCTCTGCTCTTACTGGAGTCTTTGGTTCTGTCATGCCGATGTGTTGTGCGGCCCGCTAGCTCGATAGCCGTGTCCGGGATGAGCGGGTGAAGCCACATCTCCGTGATGAGCAGAATGCAGCTGTCCCCGATCATCTTATTTGTCGCAATCTGCACCTTCAGCTCGTCCAGCTTGTTGCTAAATGAGCATCTTGCCGTGTCTTCCTAGCGACATCCTTGGGTTTAAAACTAATTTGACCAACTTCTCGGTGTATGGCCAAAACCTTCGCCGATACAAGTGTGAGGCATGATTTATAATCTAGAACAAACTTTTACCAACTCAGAGTGGATGCAGCAGCAGCTCAGTAGCTAGTCTACCTCTCTGCGAGCAAGAAGCCGTTTGACTAAAAGTAGTTCCTCGAATTTGGCTCTTACAATTACAATGCTGCTAATACTTGGATAATATACAGGTCACTACAAGTAAATGGATTAATGTTGGTGATTTTAAAGGGGCTTTAAAGGCACAATAGAGGATTACCATTACCTTTAATGTTAGCCGCCTTGTACTAGCAGTTTTTAACTATTTAGCATACATATTGGATGACATCTAGATGTTGTACTTACTTGGACTGTGATGAAGCTGTGAGGACTCAGGTGGTTTGTCTTCATGCTCTTCAGTCTTCACAGAGACAACAGTCAGTGGAAACTTGCTGAGATCCGCCTCCTCCTGCCCTGGAACAAACTCTTCCTCCTGAGTAACCCAGAGATCCTCCTTTTCTTCTTTAAAGTGGGGGGCTGTGGATCCTCCTGCTGCTGAAGGGGACGTTCTTCTTGACAAGCGTTCATCTGTTGGACGTCCGCAAGACAACACAAACAAACTTCAGTTCAGATGTGTCAAATATTTTTTAGTCCATCAAATATAATATTTTCCAAGTGAACTGACACCAATTTGTGGTGATGTTCTTCTACACATGGAATAATCATCAGTTATTGATTATTATGAATTGTGTAATTGATCTTATTTTCTCCATTTACATTAATTATTGATAAAAAGTAACAACTTATAGAAAACCTCCTGCTGGGATTTTAATACCGTCATGACTGCATTAAGTCAGTCTGCACAAATAAAAGTTTCATTGTGCTGCAGCATCAAGTGACGCCAACTCGCTCCTCCCACTACCAACCTACCAGCCAACCTTGACACACACCTCCAAAATAGTCCCACCTCACGTCATCGGTGACCAGGACTACAGAGCTGTGACTAGTTGGCTTAACTTTTCCGGGCAATAACCTCTCCTTGTTCTTCCTCCTACAAAAGTAACATTTGTAACCCAACAGAAAACAAACAGAAGTGCAGCGAAGCACGTGTAACAAGTGCCAGCGAGTGTGGCCGTGCGATAGTATGTTGGTTGAACCTCACTCACACCATAAGAAATGTACTAGCGTGAGAAGTTATATACCCACTACATTGCCAAAAGTATTTGGCCACCCATCCAAATGATGACAATCAGGTGTTCTAATAACTTATAATATCAAACACTTCGGCATGGAGACAGTTTCTAAAAACATTTTGTGAATAAATGGGCCGCTCAGTGATTTCCAGCATGTAACTGTCATAGGATGCCACCTGTGCAACAAATCCAGTCGTGAAATGTCCTCGCTTCTAAATATTCCAAAGTCAACTTTATTACACGAAAAGTGAAGAGTTTGGGAACAACAGCAACCATCAAGTGGTAGGTCACGTAAACGGACAGAGAGGGGTCAGCAGATGCTGAAGCACATTGTGCAGAAAGTCTTTGCACTGTCAGTTGCTACTGAGCTCCCAACTTCATGTGACCTTCCAATTAACCCACGTACAGTAGGCAGAGAGCTTCATGGAATGGCTTTCCATGGCCGTACAGCTGAATCCAAGCCATACATCACCAAGTCCAATGCAAAGCGTGGGATGCAGTGGTGTAAAGCACGTAGCCACTGGACTCTAGAGCAGTAGAGACGCCTTCTCTAGACTGATGAGTCACACTTTTTTCATCTGGCAATCTGATGGACCAGTCTGGGTTTGGAGGTTGCCAGGAGAACGCTACATTTTTGATGGCATTGAGCAGAGTGCGAAATTCGGTGGGGGAGGAATTATGGTGTGAGTTTGTTTTTTCAGGAGTTGGGCTTTTCCCCTTAGTTCCAGTGAAAGGAACTTTGAATGCCCCAGGATACCAAAACATGTTGGACAATTCCTTGGGATGGCACTTCAAGTTCATATGTGCGTAAAGGCAGGTGGCCAAATACTTTTGGCAATATAGTATTGTAAGCATTTTCCTACTCACAGTGCCACAGATCCATGCCAGAATCCAGTTGCTCAGAGTTGACAGGGTTTTTAATATCGTTCTTCTCAACCAAGTGCATTTTCATGAAGACTTTTCAGTCTCTCCAATCCTATCACCTCCTCCTCTGCCGGCTGCTCATTCTTAAAGACAACAGTTGATTAGATTCACACGTACCACCTGCGAAATCTAATCACCTGCCAGCTGCGTCTCGCCTTCCCACCCATGCCACGCCCCCGTCTGAGGGTGCACTGTCTCCAGTAGCCCAGACGGGGTCGCTGACATTTACATCTGCAGTGTGCTGATCACAACCTCCCTCCACAAGTATATATATATATATATATATATATATATATATATATATATTTGATTACAAACAAAATATTGATGCATGTTCAATTTGTGTGCAGTATATTAAAGCCATTTTTAATATCTAATATTTATTTCATTAAATATTTATTTTTGTCTAACCGAATGAGCATTAATTGCTTACAATTGTGCAAATAGTGTATTCGTAATAACATGCATCAGTTGATTTAATTTCCATGATATGTCTGCCCGAATGCAGCTGAGATAGGCTCCCTCTGCAACCCCAAAAAGGGACAAGCGGTAGGACAATGGATGGGTGGATGTCATCAGGGTAATATAAGTGCTTGAAAACAACATAATTTGTATTTATTGCTAATAAAGTTAGCACCACCAAAAAGTAGACTATTGCAATGTATGTGTAATACATTATATTACACTGTCATAATAATCCATCCATCCATCCATCCATTTTATACCGCTAATTCCCTTTGGGGTAATAATAATAAAATGTCTATCCTGTAAAGCGTCTTTGAGTGCACTGAAAAGCCCTGTATCAAATACAATGTATTATTATTATTGTTATTATAATAACATGTGACTTATTCCAGACTTAAATTACGAGACGTTCGTTCCTTTCTAGTAACAAATATTTAATGATGTTAAGCGTGACTGTAATATACAACAAAAAACAGTTAAAGTATTAAATAAGTCAATATAATTCTCATAGAGAACATATAAAATACACTCCTCAAAATAAAACCCTAGCATTTGCTACAAAGGCCTGCTAGCGGGCTAACACTATCACGTTAGCTTCGAACAACAAATCAGGTAAATAACAGAAACAATATAAAAGCCGCGTGTAGAAGAGAGGAGTGGAATATATTCTTCCTATTGTTACACCAGCAACTCTTAAATGGGACTTTTTCTCTTGTTCTGTGGCCGGGCGGAGGAAGTGTGCACCACTCACTATTGTCCCAGTGAAACATGTGTTTGGCCAATATTTGTTCCGCAATTGATAACACTTCGATGACGTCACACAGGAGGAAGAACAAAACAAGATGGCGTCTGGCGGAGAATACGTTGTTTTGGTTGTTATGGTTTCTAGGTCTTAATTACAACGTACATGTGCACATGTGTGTCGTTTAACGGAGTAAACGTCGTTATTATTTTTTTGTATGTGGATACATTAGTCTGAGTGCACGTATACGTACTAGCCGAGCCTGCTGGTTAGCTTAGCTTGTTAGCTGCTAACAAAGAGAGGCAGAAGTGATCGACTCATCAAAGCAGAGATCCAATGTAAGTGTAAAGTGTTTTTATTGTGTGAACATGTCTACATTACAAATGATGTGCGTGTTGGTGAAACAGCGACTAACTGCTGCCGTTGAAGAGATATTTGTGATGTTAGAAAAAAAAACGATAGCAGAATACGAGGTGTAACTTTGTCCAACAAAAGAGGAGAAGGAGCGATAACATCAATTACTGGACGCTGTTTTCAAGAAACATCAAGTTGTGTTACACATCCATCCATCTTCTTCTGCTCATCCGAGGCCGGGTCGCGGAGGCTGCAGGCTAAGCAGGGAAGCACAGCCTTTCCTCTGCCGAGCCATTTAGTCCAGCTCTTCCCGGGGGATCCCGAGGTGTTCCCAGGCCAGCCGGGAGACATACCGTATTTCCTTGAATTGCCACAGGGCATGTAGTATGCGCCTGCCTTGAATTACTGCCCGAGCAAACTCGCTTCGCAAAATAATTAGCGCATGCTTAGTATTACCGCCAGGTCAAACTCGTGAAGTCACGAGTGACACTTCCCCTGTCATCATTTTCAAAATGGAGGAGGCTGATATCAATACCGGTAATTTGAAATTGCATAAAGGGAAGAAGATTAAGAGCTATTCAGTAGGATTTAAGGTCCAAGCATACATCACACTCAAATTTTTACTGCATACCTTTGGTATGTGCCGAAGTGAGAAGAGGTTTTAAAATTATTAGCGCATGCTTACTTTTACCGCATGCCTTTGGCAAGCGCAAGAGTGAGAAGAGGTTTTAAATTAATTAGCGTCCCGGTGGCAATTCAAGGAAATACGGTAGTCCACCCAACGTGTCCTGGGTCTTCCCCGTGGCCTCCTACCAGTCGGACGTGCCCTAAACACCTCCCTAGGGAGGCGTTTGGGTGACATCCTGACCAAATGCCCAAATCTCCTCATATGGTTCCTCTCAATGTGAAGGAGCTGCGGCTTTACTTTGAGTTCCGCCTGGATGGCAGAGCTTCTCACCCTATCTTTAAGGGAGAGCCCCACCACCCAACGGAGGAAACTAATTTCGGCCGCTTGTACCCGTGATCTTGTCCTTTCGGTCATGACCCAACGCTCATGACCATAGTTGAGGATGGGAACGTAGATCGACCGGTAAACTGAGAGCTTTGCCTTCCGGCTCAGCGCCTTCTTCACCGCAACGGATCGATACGGCGTCCGCATTACTGCAAACGCCGCACCGATCCGCCTGTCAAACTCACAATCCACTCTTCCCTCACTTGTGAACCAGACTCCTAGGTACTTAAACTCCTCAACTTGGAGCAGGGAACTCTACCCTTTTCCAGACGAGAACCTAGGACTCGGACTTGGAGGTGCTGATTCTCATCCCAGTCGCTTCACATTCGGTTGCGAACCAATCCAGTGAGAGCTGAAGATCCTGGCCAGTTGAAACCATCAGGACCACATCATCTGCAAAAAGCAGAGACTTAATCCTGCAGCCACATAAACCGGATCCCCTCAAGGCCTTGACTGCGCCTAAAAATTCTGTCCATAAAAGTTATGAACAGTATCAGTGCCTTAGTGGAGTCCAACCCTCACCGGAAACGTGTCCGACTTACTGCCGGCAATGCGGACCAAGCTCTGACACTGATCATACAGGGAGTGGACTGCCACAATCAGACAGTCCGATACCCCATACTCTCTGAGCACTCCCCACAGGACTTCCCGAGGGACACGGTCGAATGCCTTCTCCAAGTCCACAAAGCACAAGTAGACTGGTTGGGTAAACTCCTATGCACCCTCAAAGACCCTGCCGAGAGTATAGACCTGGTCCACAGTTCCACGACCAGGACCAAAACCACACTGTTCCTCCTGAATCCGAAGTTCGACTATCCGGCATAAACTCTTCTCCAGTACACCTGAATAGACATTCCCGGGAAGGCTGATGATGCTTATACATATTGACACAAATATAAAAAAAACACTAACCTTATGACAGATGATTTTGCAATTGTTTAATTTGATCTTTCACAACACCTAGTGGCCACAATAATTCATGAAGTCAAGCTCATGCCGCAAAATGTTGAACGATGCGGACACGTTTGTTACTAGATACTTTCTATCAGACTTCTGTTTTGGAGACTTTGTGTACGCATTAGGCAACTATAATTATTTGATTTGCTTAAATGTTCTGTTTTAGCTTAGCTGTTGTGTAGCGGCTAGCTCCTCGTAGCCTACAGCAGGTGTGTCCAAAGTGCAGCCCATAGCTATGTTTTAAACCGACAACGAGGAGTGTTGAAAATGTGGTATTTGCGTGTCGGTCCAATCAGCGGCAGCTACGCCCTGTTTCGTCATTGGACCTAAGTCTTTGGCTTGGTAGGCGGGTACGAGCCTACCAAGCCAGGTGGTACTAGCACGAGCATGGAGGAGCCTTTGTGGTGGTGTCGCAGCTTGGTGGTCGTGCCGTCAGGTAACACCAGTAAGGTTCTTTCTGTGAGATATTGACTGGTGATTTTTTTCTCCCTGGTCTTCGACTTCATATCTGGTGTTGTCCTTCAGACCTCGGCCAAGAAGCCATGTGAACAGTGGCAAGAATGTGGGCGATAAGAGTGTATGTGCGTGGGCATGAACTTGCACCCAGTTTCAACTGGAACTCAGGACATATGATTAGTTGCACGGCATATTCTAATCTATATTAAACATTTCTTAACCACTCTATTTTTCATTATCTTAATTATATCCCCACTTTAGCTACCTGTAAAAATGAGTGACTTATCTTAGTCCATTTGTAAATAAATAGTTTTCCTAAATTATAGTCTCCTCACTTTAACCAGACCCTTTAAAAGGGAAAGCCTGAAAAAAGGACAGTATTAAGATGAATTCATCATATTTGCTATGAGGCATTTTATTATTAATATATTCTGTTCTTGTTACTTGGGGCGGTATAGCTCGGTTGGGTGGAGTAGCCGTGCCAGCAACTTGAGGGTTCCTGGTTCGATCCCAGCTTCTGCCATCCGAGCAGTTGTGTCCTTGGGCAAGACACTTTACCCACATGCTCCCAGTGCCACCCACATTGGTTTAAATGTAACTTAGATATTGGGTTTCACTATGTAAAGCGCTTTGAGTCATTAGAGAAAAGTGCTATATAAATATAATACACTTCACATGATATCGTGTTGTTCTATTTTCTAATTTAAAGTGGAACTGCACTTTTTGGAATCATTCTCAGTCCCTATGTAAGTTAAAGTTAAAGTCCCAACAGTAGTCACACACTAGGTGTGGTGAAATTATCCTCTGCATTTGACCCATCCCCAAGTTTAACCCCTGGGAGGTGAGGGCAGCGGAGGCCGCGCTCGGGAATCATTTGGTGATTTAACCCCCAACCCTTGATGCTGAGTACCAAGCAAGGAGGCAATTGGTCCCATTTCTATAGTCTTTGGTATGACCCGGCCAGGATTTAAAATCAAGACTTTCCAGTCTCAGGGCAGACGCTCTAACCACAAGGCCACTGAGCAGGTCGATGGTTAATGCATCCTCAATAGAAAATAAACCTTTGCAAAAGTTAAATAACAATTACGTCATTGGTAGCCGCTCTATTCTGCCTATAAAGTGCTCTAAACAACATCCTAAAACCCCCTTCAACATTTTAAATACATACTGTAAATATATATGTAATGTAGTAACATTCTTAATAACATGTCATATTTACATATCTTGCTAATTTTAAGCATACAATGTCTGCTCTCACTGGGATGCCGACTGATGGGGTGTTCATATCTTCCCGTTTAGATGAAGAATTAATCATCACAAAAAGGGTTAAAAAGGGGTGGGTGCAAAAGAGCGTAATTTTGCATCTTTCTTGCCATCACCAGGTCTAAGTTGGATGTCAAAGTTGACCAAGTTCGCGGTTTATGTCCACAACCTTCTACTACATTAGTGAGAAGCATGATATATAATCTAGAATTAGCTTTCACCATCTTGGAGGCGAGAAAGCAGCTCAGTATGTCAATATAGCAGCATAAGCTAGTTACTTCTGTGATCAATGCGCCGCTAAAAATAGGTCCTTAACGTTAGAGCTTATAATAACAATATCACTAATACTTGGTTAATATTCAGGTCACAAAATGTAAATGTAGTATTGTTGGCAGTTTTTGGATGTTTTTTTTGAGGACTTTGTGGGTCTAATAGAGGAGCTCCTATTGACTCCAATGTTAGCTGATTTTTGCTCATGTTTATTTACTAAACAAAATTCATAAAAATTAAAAACATATGTCTTGCATAAGGATTGTGAATGATAGGCAACATTTAAAAAAAGTTCAGTTTCCTTTGAATTTGTCAGATAAGTAAACAATCCTTCAAATTAAAGATTATGTTGTTTATAGATATTATCCACAATGAAGTTACAGTAAAACTAAGCACACAAGGGAAAGTACATTTCATATACACATGAAGTACACATATGTGTAAGAATCATGTTAACCACCAAAATATCGTCTCATTCTCCTAAAGCCAATATCGAGGAGCCTTTGGTGAGCTGACCGTATCGTCACACCCTTAGTTAAAAGCACACCATCCCCATGACTATTCCACGTGATGTAGAACAGCAGTACAACATTTTAATCATACACACACATCTGAAGAATATAAAAAATAAATATATTTGGTGGCCAAACAAAATACTAGGCCAACCAATTTTTAGTATGGGCGATATGACCTCAAATCTATATCCTTAAAACAATATATGTCATGATGTATAATCTGATATATGATTGATAATAGAATAATTTCAAAGTGGGTTACAAAAGCTCCTAATTTGGAAGCTGACATATGCAGTAACATATTGTGTAATCTGCGATGAGGTGGCAACTTGTCCAGGGTGTACACCGCCTTCTGTCCGATTGTAGCTCAAATAGGCACCAGCGCCCCCCCGCAACCTCAAAGGGAATAAGCGATAGAAAATGGATGGATGATATTGTGTCATTTCTCATTGTATTATTTTGTCGAAACAATTATTATTAATGTACTTGTTTATTTACTATTAACATCTGGTTACTTTATTTGAGAAAATGATACTGGAAATTATGTAATATTTTACTGCATATTTCAGCAACTAAAGTAGGAGCCTGTGTAGCCTGTTTTAAAATGGTTCTATTAGTAATTATATATGAAATAAAATTTTGCAAAATCTATTTTAAACCATATTGGGGCTTCACGGTGGCAGAGGGGTTAGTGCGTCTGTCTCACAAAACAAAGGTCCTGCAGTCCTGGGTTCAAATCCTGGGTTCAATGCATGTCCTCCCCGTGAATGCGTGGGTTCCCTCCGGGTACTCCGGCTTCCTCCCATTTCCAAAGACATGCACCTGGGGATAGGTTGATTGGCAACACTAAATTGGCCCTAGTGTGTGAATGTGAGTGTGAATGTTGTCTGTCTATCTGTGTTGGCCCTGCGATGAGGTGGCGACTTGTCCAGGGTGTACCCCGCCTTCCGCCCGATTGTAGCTGAGATAGGCGCCAGCGCCCCCCGCAACCCCAAAAGGGAATAAGTGGTAGGAAATGGATGGATGGGGGATTGTTCATCCATACTAAAAAGTCCTGTCATCATGGTTTTTGTTTCTTTTCCTGTGAATAATGTAAAGAGCAGCGTGTCTGTGCGTCACTGAGATTTCAAGACAGTTCATTCGATAAGTTGTTTTTCCTAAGTGCATGTAAACGTACTGAATGCATTGTGTGACTGAGCTGAGATGGTGTGTTTGTCTTGCAGACGTCTGTGAAGAACATCTTCACCCTGAACAACAGAAGTGGAGCTTCAGGATGCAGACGGAGGAGCCACAGCCCTCCCACATTAAGAAGGAAGAGGAATACCCACCGATTCCCCATCTTAAAGAGGAAGAGGAGGACCCACTGAAACCCCAATTTAAAGAGGAAGCGGTGGATCCACTGAGCCCTCACATTAAGGAGGAAGAGATGGATCAACCTACCCCCCATTTTAAAGAGGAAGAGGAGGACCCACTGACAGCCGATTTTGAAGAAGAGGAGGACCCACTGACACCCCTTTTTCAAGAGAAATTGGTGGATCCACTGACCCCTCACAATAAGGAGGAAGAGGTGGATCCGCTGACCCCTCACAATAAGGAGGAAGAGGTGGATCCGCTGACCCCTCACATTAAGGACGAAGAGGAGGACCCACTGACCCCTCACATTAAAGAGGAAGAGAAAGAACACAGCATCAGTCAGCAGGGAGAGCATCTAGAAGGACTGGAGGAGGTTGATGTCACCAAGATGCCAGTGACTGGTGTCCCTGTGAAGAGTGAAGATGATGAGGTCAAAGGTGAAAGTGAGGAGAGGGGAGGGGGGGAGCCTCCAAGCAGCAGCTCAACACAACACATGACAACAGAAGCTGATGGAGACCACTGTGGAGGATCACAAGCAGACAAGCTCTTAGCTCCACTATCAGATAGTGAGGACACAACGTCACACTCTCCTGACACTGATGGTGAAGACTCTAAAGATGATAAGACATGTCACACTGACAACACATGTTCTCTCTGTGACAAAACTTTTAAATATCCTAGTGATTTGAAAAGACACATGAGAACACACACTGGAGAAAAACCCTTTTCATGCACAGAATGTGGTAGAGATTTTAGACTAAAAGAAATGATGAAAGAACACATGAGCATACACACTGGAGAAAAACCTTTTTCATGTGCAATCTGCGGTAAAGATTTTACTCAAAGGCCACATTTGAAAACCCACATGAGAATACACACTGGAGAAAAGCCTTTTTCCTGCTCAGAATGTGGTAAAAGTTTTGGGATAAATCGAAGTTTAAAAATACACATGAGAACACACACTGGAGAAAAACCTTTTTCATGTTCAATCTGTGGTAAAAATTTTACTGAAAGGCAAAGTTGGAAAACACACATGACAATACACACTGGAGAAAAAAGTTTTTCATGTTTAATCTGTGGTAAAAATTTTACTCATAGGCGAAATTTGAAATCACACATGACAATACACACAGGAGGAAAACCTTTTTCATGTTCAATCTGTGGTAAAAATTTTACTCAAAGGCAATATTTGAAAACACACATGAGAATACACACTGGAGAAAAACCTTTTTCCTGCTCAGAATGTGGTAAAAGTTTTGTATTTAATAAAAATGTTAAAGTACACATGAGAACACACACGGGAGAAAAGCCTTTTTCATGTTCAATTTGCGGTAAAGATTTTACTCAAAAGCCCCATTTCAAAGCACACATGAGAATACACACTGGAGAAAAACCTTTTTACTGCTCAGAATGTGGTAAAAGCTTTGTAATAAATCGAAGTTTAAAAGTACACATGAGAACACACACTGGAGAAAAACCGTTTACATGTTCAGTATGTGGAAAAAGTTATATAGAAAGACAACAATTAAAAATACACATGATAAAGCACTCTGGTGAAAAACCATACTCCTGTTCAAGCTGCAACAAAAGCTTTTGTCACAAAAAATATTTTACAGTACACATGAGAACACACACAGGTGAGAAAGTGTTGAGTTGCAGTGTGTGTGGTGAAAGATTCTCTTCTAAGTACCAGTGTAAGAAACACAAGTGTGCTGGTGAGAACAGCAGCAGCAAATAAAGATGCAGGATTTGAAATAAACCGTCAAAACTTTTAAATTTGACTTTCTAACAACATCAGCACATAAAACATGTGTGACATCATTGTTGTGTGTGTAACACAATCTTGTTAATATGATAAGGGACGGCGTGGCGCAACGGGAGAGTGGCCGTGCGCAACCCGAGGGTCACTGGTTCAAATCCCACCTAGAACCAAAACTCGTCACGTCCATTGTGTCCTGAGCAAGACACTTCACCCTTGCTCCTGATGGGTGCTGGTTGGCGCCTTCCATGGCAGCTCCCTCCATCAGTGTGGGAATGTGTGTGTGAATGGGTAAATGTGGAAGTAGTGTCAAAGCGTTTTGAGTACCTTGAAGGTAGAAAAGCGCTATACAAGTACAACCCTGAGATTCTAACATTTATAGATTAGACACTTCAGATTAGTGCTTTTATTTCAGTCAAGTACATGAGTTAATATACACATTTGTGTACTTTAAAATGAACAGAACAATTTGACTGAAAGGGTGAGAATAAACAGTACATAAAATATGTTACATAAAATAAACATTTTATGTGTATATAGTCATAATTCACTCTTGTACTTATTCATAATAGTGTTTGATATGTTTTTTTAAATGATGACGTTTTACATAGTTTGTTTTCTAATTGTAGATGATTCCATAGATGCACTCCTTCATATGATGTACGTATTTGTTTTACATGAGTTTATACCTTTGCTTTTGAGTACACATAAATCCCTCTTAGTTCATATTTACTGGTTCACATCTGAAACATCTTCTGGACCACTTCTGGAAGTGTGAAGTGAATTATATTTATATAGCGCCTTTCTCTAATGACTCAAAGCACTTTACATAGTGAACCCAATATCTAAGTTACATTTAAACCAATGTGGGTGGCACTGGGAGCATGTGGGTAAAGTGTCTTGCCCAAGGACACAACTGCTCAAGCATATTATTATTTACTTTATACATCATTTGAACAGTTGTCTTGTATACAATTTTAAAATGTGTAACTTTTGAATCATTTGTTGGGTCTCTATAATCCATTCTATGAATTATTTTTATTACTCTTCTCTCTTGTGTAATATGAATATTGTTGTGTGATTGTTTTATATGTCTGTCCCCAGACCTTTATGCAATAAACTATGTATGCTTCAACTAAAGTTGGTTAAAATAAATGTAGTTATTATTTGTGGGTATGTATTTTATTCTATTTATTATCGCAGTCAATTTTTTAAATGTTTTCTTTAGATGACTTTCATGTAGTTTCCAGCTTACTTCATAATCTGGACTAACTCAGCCTGGAAGATGTGTGTAATGTTGAGATGAATTGAAGATGACTTGGTTTGTTTGGATGATGTCAACCTGTCAATTGTTCTATTCAAACATGTTGTCAGATCTCGCGAGAGAAGCAAGCAACCAGCTCTATTACTTCTTTTTCTTACTGGCAGTTTGCAGCTATGACTTTAAAAGTTCATACTGCCACCTACCAGATTGTAGAATGTAGTGTGGGTCATAGGACATAAGGATGAAATCCTATTAAAAGCCTGTGGAGGGCAGCATTACACCTAAGATGTTCTACTTGTCTGTTGGAAATAGAAAGAAGAAGAAGAACGAGGAAAATGCAAGATGGCATTAGATGGAGAAAGTCTAAACGTGGGCAATGTCGTCCTGTATTTGTAATCAGTGCATACATGTGCACATATATGTCGTTTTATATACAGGTGCTGTTCATATTATTAGAATATCATGGAAAAGCTGATTTATTTCAGTAATTATATTCAGAACATGAAACTTACATATTATATCAATTCATTACACACATAGTGATATATTTGAAATGTTCATTTCTTAAACTTTTGATGATTAGTACTGACAATTACTGAAAATCCCAAATTCAGAATCTCAGAAAATTAAAATATTAGTTACAACTAGTACCAAAAAATATTTTTTAGAAATGTGGGCCAACTGAAAAGTATGAACATGGAAAGTTTCAGCATGTACGGCAATCAATACGTAGTTGCAGCTCCTTTTGCCTGAATTGCTGCAGAAATACGGCGTGGCATGGAGTCCACCAGTCTGTTGCACTCCTCAGGTGTTATGAGAACCCAGGTTGCTTCAATAGTGGCCTTCAGCTCTTCAGCATTGTTGGGTCTGGCATTTGGCATCTTCCGCTTCACAATACCCCATCGCTTTTCTATGGGGTTAAGGTCAGGGGAGTTTGCAGGCCAATCAAGAACAGGGATACCATGGTCCTTAAACCAGGTACTGGTAGATTTGGCACTGTGTGCAGGTGCCAAGTCATGTTGGAAAATGAAATCTTCACCTCCATAAAATTGGTCCGCGGCAGGCAGCATAAAGTGTTCTAAAACTTCCTGGTAGACTGCTGCATTGACCCTAGACCTCAGGAAACACAGTGGACCAACACCAGCAGATGACATGGCACCCCAGACCATTACCGATTGTGGAAATTTGACACTGGACTTCAGGCAACGTGGATTCTGTGCTTCTCCTGTCTTCCTCCAGACTCTGGGACCTTGATTTCCAAAGGAGATACAAAATGTACTTTCATCTGTAAAAAAAAAAACGTTGGACCATTCAGCAGCTGTCCAGTCCTTTTTATCTTGAGCCCATGCGAGACGCTTTTTACGTTGTCTCTTATTCAAGAGTGGCTTTCCACAAGGAATGCGACAGCTAAAGCCCATATCTTGCATACGTCGGTGCGTGGTGGTTCTTGAAGCACTGACTCCAGCTGCAGTCCACTCTTTGTGGATCTCCCCACATTTTTTAATCAGTTTTGTTTGACAATCCTCTCCAGGGCGCGGTTATCCCTCTTGCTTGTACACTTTTTTCTACCACATATTTGTCTTCCCTTCGCCTCTCTATTAATGTGCTTGGACACAGAGCTCTGGGAACATCCAACCTCTTTGGCAATGACCTCTTGTGTCTTGCCCTCCTTCTTTAAAGTATCAATGGTCATCTTTTGGACAGTTGTCAAGTCAGCTTTCTTCCCCATGATTGTGTGTCACACAGAATCAAAACGAGAGACCATTTAAAGGCTTTTCCAGGTATTTTGAGTTAGTTAGCTAATTAGAGTGTGGCACCAGGTGTCTTCAATATCTGACATTTTCATCATATTCTAATTTTCTGAGATGTTGAATTTAGGGTTTTCATTGGTTGTCAGCTATAATCATCTCCTTTTTGGCAAAAAACACTTGAAATGTATCCGTCTGTTTGGAATGAATGTATACATTCTACAAGTTTTACTTTCTAAATGGAATTAATGAAATAAATCAACTTTTTCATGATATTCTAATAATATGACCAGCACCTGCATCAATTTTTGAGATTGTAAAAATGTGAAACACAAATTATGATGGATAATATTGAAATGAAAGGAGTAAGTGTAATCACATGTTTAGGAGTCATTATAGATGATGAAGTAAGCTGGACACTACATGTAAGAAATATAAAGAAAACATTAAAAAAGGGAGTGGAATAATAACTACAATAAAATACGTACTTACAAATATTAACTACAATTATTGTACCCAACTTTAGCTGAAGCATACATTATTTATTGCATAAATGTCTGAGGACAAAAATTTAAACATTCACACAACAATATTCATATTACACAAGAAAGTAGGAAAGATTATTAATAGAAATGATTATAGACAACCAACAAATTATTCATAGTCACACGTTTTAAAAGTAAATAATCTTGTATAAGACACCTGCTCAAATGATGTATAAAGTAAATAATAATAAGCTTCCAGAAGTGGTCCAGAAGATGTTTAAATTGTGAACCATTAAATATGAACTAAGAGGGATTTATGTGTACTCAAAAGCAAATGTATGAACATTTATGTATATATGATATACAAATATGTATATCATATAAAGGAGTTAATCTATGGAATCATCTACTATTAGAAAATAAAATATGTAACATGTAATTATTACAAAAACATATTTAAAACACTATTATGAGTATGTATAAAAGTGAAATATGAATATATACACATTAAATGTTTATTGAATGTAACATATTTGATGTACAGTTTATTCTCACCCTTTCAGTCAAATTGTTCCGTTCATTTTAAAGTACACAAATGTGTATATTAACTAATGTACTTGACTGAAATAAAAGCACTAATCTGAAGTGTCTAATCTATAAATGTTAGAATCATACACACACAATAATGATGTCACACATGTTATATGTGCTGATGTTAGAATGTCAAGGTTAAAGTCTTGAAAGTTTATTTCAGATTCTGCAGTTTCATTTGCTGCTGCTGTTCTCACCAGCACACTTGTGTTTCTTACACTGGTACTTATAAGAGAATCTTTCACCACACTCACTGCAACTCAACACTTTTTCTCCTGTGTGTGTTCTCATGTGTATTTTAAAATGTGGACATTGTATAAAACTTTTACAAACATACTGAATAAGTTTAAGGTTTTTCTCCAGTGTGTGTTCTCATGTGTACTTTCAAATGGTGCTTTTGAGTAAAATCCTTACTGCAGATTGAACATGAAAATGTTTTTTCTCCAGTGTGAATTCTCAAGTGTCTTTTCAAATGCATACTTTGTATAAAACTTTTACAACATACTGAACATGTATAAGGTTTTTCACCAGTGTGTGTACTCATATGTTTTTTCAAATAGTGCCTTCGAGCAAAATATTTACCGCAGATTGAACATGAAAAAGGTTGTTCTCCAGTGTGTGTTCTCATGTGTACTTTCAAATGGTGCATCTGAGTAAAATCTTTAACGCAGATTGAACATGAAAAACGTTTTTCTCCAGTGTGTGTTCTCATGTGTACATTTAAACGTTGATTTCTTACAAAACTTTTACCACATTCCGAGCAAGAAAAAGGTTTTTCTCCAGTGTGTGTTCTCATGTGTGCTTTTAAACTTTGATTTCTTACAAAACTTTTACCACATTCTGAGCAGGAAAACGGTTTTCCTCCAGTGTGTATTCTCATATGTATTTTCAAGTCGTGCCTATGAGTAAAATCTTTACCGCAGATTGAACATAAAAAAGGTTTTTCTCCAGTGTGTGTTCTCGTGTGTCTTTTCAATTTACTAGGAGATTTAAAAGTTTTGTCACAGAGAGAACATGTGAAGTGAGTGTTGTCAGTGTGACATGTCTTATCATCTTTAGAGTCTTCATCATCAGTGTCAGGAGAGTGTGACGTTGTGTCCTCACTATCTGATAGTGGAGCTAAGAGCTTGTCTGCTTGTGATCCTCCACAGTGGTCTCCATCAGCTTCTGTTGTCATGTGTTGTGTTGAGCTGCTGTTTGGAGGCTCTGCCTCTCTCTTCTCCTCACTTTCACCTTTGACCTCATCATTTTCACTCTTCACAGGGACACCAGTCACTGGCATCTTGATGACATCAACTTCCTCCAGTCCTTCAAGATGGTCTCCCTGCTGACTGATGCGGTGTTCCTCCTCTTCCTCCTTAATGTGAGTTCCCAGTGGATCCACCACTTCCTCTTTAAAATGGGGTGTCAGTGAGTCCTCCTCTTCCTCTTTAAAATGGGGTGTCAGTGGGTCTTCCTCTTCCTCTTTAAAATGGGGTGTCAGTGGGTCCTCCTCTTCCTTTTTAAAATGGGGGATCAGGTGGTATTCTTCTTCCTTCTTAATGTGGGAAGGCTGTGGCTCCTCCATTCGCATCCTGAAGCTCCACTTCTGTTGCTCAGGGTGAAGATTTTCTTCACATACGTCTGCAAGAAAAACACACCATCTCTGGTCAGTCACACAATCCGCTCACTACTTTTACATGCACTTGGGAAAAACAAGTTATCGTATGAACTGTCTTGAAATCTCGGTGACGCACAAACCTACAACATTATTTACAGGTAAATAAACACAAACCAGGACGACAGGACTTTTTATTATGGATAGACGATATGCCTAGTGGTTAGAGTGTCCGCCCTGAGATCGGTAGGTTGTGAGTTCAAACCCCGGCCGAGTCATACCAAAGACTATAAAAATGGGACCCGTTACCTCCCTGCTTGGCATCAAGGGTAGGATTTGGGGGTTAAATCAACATAAATGATTCCTGGGCGCGGCACCGTTGCTGCCCACTGCTCCCCTCACTTCCCAGGGGGTGATCAAAGGGATGGGGTGAAATGCAGAGGACCAATTTCACCACACCTAGTGTGTGTGTGACAATCATTGGTACTTTAACTTTAAAATTTATTTTGCCATATATTATTTCATATTGAATTACTAATAGAACTATTTTAAAACAGGATACACATGCTCCTAATTTGGTTGCTAAAATTTGCAGAAAAGTATTACATAATTTCCAGTAGGGCTGGGCGATATGGCCTTTTTTTAATATCTCAATATTTTTAGGCCATATCGCGATACAACATATATATCTCGATATTTTGTCTTAGCCTTGAATGAACACTTGATGCATATAATCACAGCAGTAAGATGATTCTATGTGTCTACATTAAAACATTCTTGTTCATACTGCATTAATATATGCTACTTTTAAACTTTAATGCAGAGAAGGAAATCACAACTAAGTCAATTGACCAAAACTGTATTTACAGTTATTAAACAATGGCACAAACATTCATGTCGATTCCAAAACAGGAAGTCCAAGATTGTCAGAAACATTTTAAGTGTCGATTAAAAATGAGCTGCATAGTATGAAATCAAATAGTGTTTGTCCTTCGCTATGTGGTAGGTTACTACGGACGTTATTCAATTCTGTTGTTGACTGTTTTGTTCATACGGTGTTGATCTGGAAATGCTTACCTCGGCATTTTGATGGTGTGGGCGTGTGGCACCAAATGGAGATGTTGACATGCGGAGTATGCGCTCTTCATTCTGTAGCAGGTGACTTTTCAAATGATGCTACATATAAGCAGTAATGCCATTTTTGTAGCAACGCTTTTGGCCAACAGTTGACAAATTACGGTTGTCTGTTCGACATATTCCCACTTGAAGCCAAACCACCGTCAGACGATGGACCCCCTGCTGTTTTTCTTGGGAATTAATTCTAAATTATTTCTCTCCTATCACCACTTGCACGGCTCTGCTAGCATCACAGCTAACGTTACCCATGCTGCTACCTCTCTGCACCGCGAGGGCGTATACTTATGTGACGTATGACGTGACAGTATGTGACGTATGTAAGAAGGTGCGCATGTCTGTGAGAAGGAGACACAGGAAAGAGCGAGAAGTGCCTGTAGTGTAATGCCCACATAAACCGGAGAACTTGGTCAACTTTGACATCCAACTTAGACCTGGTGATGGCAAGAAAGACACGATAATATGCTCTTTTGCACCCACCCTTTTTAACCATTTCCGAGGATGAATTCTTCATCCAAACGGGAATATATGAACATCCCATCAGTCGGCATCCCAGTGAGAGCAGACATTGTATGCTTAAAATGAGCAAGATATGTAAATATGACATGTTATTAAGAATTTTACTACATTACATATATACTTACAGTGTGTATTTAAAATGTTGAAGGGGGTTTTAGGATGTTTTTTAGAGCACTTTATAGGCAGAATAGAGCGGCTACCAATGACTCAATTGTGAGTTAACTTTTGCTAAGGTTCATTTTCTATTGAGGATGCATTAACCATTCGCCTGCGCAGTGGCCTTGTGGTTAGAGTGTCTGCCCTGAGACTAGAAAGTTGTGAGTTCAAACCCTGGCTGAGTCATACCAAAGACTATAAATACTGGACCCTTGCTTGGCACTCAGCATCAAGGGTTGGGGGTTGAATCACCAAATGATTCCGGAGCGCAGCTTCCGCTGCCCTCACCTCCCAGGGGGTGAACTTGGGGATGGGTCAAATGCAGAGAATAATTTTCACTACCGTTGGGACCTTAACTTTAACTTACAAAGGGACTGTGAATGATTTCAAAAAGTGCAGTTATCCTTGAAATTAGAAAATAGAACAACAACATAACATGAGAAGTGAAGTGAATTATATTTATATAGCGCTTTTAAGAGGGCTTCACGGTGGCAGAGGGGTTAGTGCGTCTGCCTCACAATACGAAGGTCCTGCAGTCCTGGGTTCAAATCCAGGCTCGGGATCTTTCTGTGTGGAGTTTGCATGTCCTCCCCGTGAATGCGTGGGTTCCCTCCGGGTACTCCGGCTTCCTCCCACTTCCAAAGACATGGACCTGGGGATAGGTTGATTGGCAACACTAAATTGGCCCTAGTGTGTGAATGTGAGTGTGAATGTTGTCTGTCTATCTGTGTTGGCCCTGCGATGAGGTGGCGACTTGTCCAGGTTGTACCCCACCTGCCGCCCGATTGTAGCTGAGATAGGCGCCAGCGCCCCCCGCGACCCCAAAAGGGAATAAGCGGTAGGAAATGGATGGATGGATAGCGCTTTTAAGATATCTGGTTTGTATCTTCAGTAGGGATATAAATCGTTAATAATTTATCGCTATGATACCCTAATCAATATTCCTTATTAATACCAGTATTTATCTATACTACATGTGATTTGTGGAAATAAAAAAGGGAAAAAAGGCATTTTAAATAGCATTCCTATTAGCACAAGAGGTTGAACACCTCCAACATGATGTTCTGTAACATCTCAGAGCAGGAAGGTCTTTTATCAGCAGCTGTTTATTTGTAGTCTTAAAAAAGTCAACTATGTGTGCAGTGCAAGGTGAAATGTAGTTATGTCATTTTCTTGTTAATAACACACACATCAATCTTTTGTTGCTTCCTTATTTGTCATTATTCAAAGCTGATTGTAATGTGTAGCAGCGGCAGCTGAACTCAATTTGACAATGTGTCATAGTTACGTCAGTCGCCTGGAATTAAACATGCAAATAGTTGTGTCGTTAGTCCTGAATCTTCACGGACCTCATGGACAACATAATTAGGAACCAGTACTAAAAAAAATTATACTTGCTATACATCTCTTATCTTCACCACTAAACCTTTGAAATATGTTGACATATGTGCAGCTAAAGGTAAATAAACAGTAGCCATATTGAATGTTTGCCTTCATTTGACCATGTGAGTAAGAAGGACGGCCTCCAGGTCACATGGTTACACCCCAGCAATTACACTGTTGATGATTGATTTTTAAATGGTGGTTTTAAAAAGCAAATATATCTCCATCTTTAGTCATAAATGTGGCCCCTGGGTGAACATGTGTCACAAACATTGTATTAGATGATATGTGGATGTTGTGCTTACTTGGACTGTGATGAAGCTGTGAGGACTCAGGTGGTTTGTCTTCATGCTCTTCAGTCTTCACAGAGACAACAGTCAGTGGAAACTTGCTGAAATCAGCCTCCTCCTGCCCTACAAGACACTCTCCCTCCTCTTTCTCTTTAAAACAAGGGGGCCGTGGATCCACCTCGTCCCATTTAAAGTATGAGGGCTGTGTATCCTCTAGAGTGAAACTGTCCCCCTGCAGATGAGGCAGACATTCTTTTTGGTGTTCAATCAGCTGATGGATGTCTACAGGACACAAACAAAACACATTTTAACTCCTACATGCTAAATATTAAATCGTACATGAAATAATGGGCTGTGGCTATTGAAAATGTTATTAATTAAGTGTTCTACTGGAAATGTTTTCGATTAATAGAGTAACTGGATAGTGCATAATGTTCCTTGGTTGAAGAGAAATTTAAGCAACTTTAAGACATTTCACTTAATAATGAACGGCCAATTGGTTTGAGATGGTATGTGATCAAGACGTCATCTTTAGATGAGGCTTTGTTTTTTTGACAATCACTGCTACGTTAGAAGGTTAAAGTACCAATGATTGTCAAACACACACTAGGTGTGGCGAGATTATTCTCTACATTTGACCATTCACCCTTGATCACCCCCTGGGAGGTGAGGGGAGCAGGGAGCAGTGAGCAGCAGCGGTGGCCACGTCAGGGAATAATTTTAATGGTGATTTAACCCCCAAATCCAACCCTTGATGCCGAGTGCCAAGCAGTGAGGTAACGGGTCCCATTTTTATAGTTTTTGGTATGACTGGATCGGGGTTTGAACTGACAACCTACCGATCTCAGGGCGGACACTCTAACCACTAGGCCACTGAGTAGGTGGGTGTAGTAGGTGTTGTAGTAGGGTAATGGCTGCACCAATATGAAGGAAATAACAGGTCAGTATAGCTTTGACACACATATATAACTTGTCAGACCTGCCATCTAGCAGGCTAGGTTTACAGCGTCAGTTACCATGGTAACTGACTCTGACTTTGTCTTACCTTTCTTATTTTTGGAGGTAAAACTCTCAAGCTTTACATACTCAGGACTTTGCACTTAACCTGCCCTGTGGAATATTCCCCCGGTGACTGTGTGAGTTTTGTGTAAACATGTTGATACACATTGTTACAAACTGAGAGGAACATCAACCTCTCATAAATATTGTGTGTCTGAAACTGTCTCGTTTTTATGAACAATGTAAAACAATCAGTGCATCATCCTCACATGACAATTCATCTTCCTATAGACAATCTATTAAAGAATAGTGTTAATAATGAAATATAAAGTAAGTAAAGATGTGAGAGTAAGAAGTAAACAAACCTGTTCTGTGTAACACAACTTGATGTTTTTGATGTTGTCGCTCCTTCTCCTCTTTTGTTGGACAAAGTTCCTCCTCGTACTCTGCTATCGTTCTTTCGCACATTTTCACACAATCACAACACTTTACACTCACATTTGATCTCTACTTAGTGATGTGTTTTGATCACTTCCGCCTCTCTTTGTTAGCAGCTAACAAGCTAAACTAACAAACTAAGCTAGCTCGAGAAACATCAAAGTGCGCTCAGACTAATATAACCGGATGCAAAGAGTTATTAACGATGTTTACTCTATTTACTAGAGTCTAATAAAGGACATATATGTGTACATGGAGGCACAGATTAACAACACTGAACTGTGACGACTGCAATAACGTCTTCACCGTCAGACGCCATCTTGCTTTATCCTCGCCGTGTTTAATTCGCGCGCAGTGTTGTAAGATCTCGCGAGAGAAACAAGTAACCAGCTCTTTTCCAGATCTCGCAAGAGAAATAACTACAACCAGACGGTAAAACTATTTTGTTGTATACTATTTACTTACTTTGAAAATAAAAGTACTCTTGTCCATTTCAAATTTTCAAAAGAAAGACATACAGCTTTTTTTCGTAAAAATATTCAAATATTTCTCAATGTTTTGAAACGACAGTAACATAAGGAAAGCAAAAAAAATATATATATATTAATTCATTCCGTTTTTATAATGAATGTGGAAGGTTTTCATGTTGTTTTTAAATTTCCTTTGGCATTATATATACTATATCTATTAATCTATGCATATATATATATATATATATATATATATATATATATATATATATATATATATATATATATATATATATATAATCTATGCATATATATATATGTATATATATAACATTACACACATCCTCCAGGCTGAGTTAGTCTAGAATGAAGTAAGCTGTAAAATACTTGAAAGTCATGTAAAGAAAATATTTGAAAAATTGACTGTGATAATAAATAGAATAAAATACATTCCCACAAATATTAACAACATTTATATATATATATATATATATATATATATATATATTGTTCGGTCTTGTTTGTTGAATTTATTTATGGTATATGTAAAACCAGTGTTTAAGTTCACTTGGGAATTCATTAGTGAGGTGCACTTCCTACTTTAGACAGCAGGAGGAGGCATTGCCTTGTTTACAGTAATGTCCAAGTTAACAGGAGACAACAAGTAGTTCCTTTGAGTCTACTTTAAGCTAGTTCGGTGACGATTGCAAACGTGTTCATCTGCTCGAATCTCATGCCAAACAAAGTATCACCGGTATGTATCGTTGAGTAGTACTTTAGTATTTGATTGAGTTGCATTATTTGTTGGATGTGATGTAATTTGGGACGTTTTATGGCCAAAAGTCAGACATGCTAATTTTCACAATTTATACAGTGAAGAGAATGTTAGCATAGTAAGCTAGTTTGCTGTCGAGCACTTAGATTACATCTTTTGTGGCATTTATTTATCTATTTAAGTTCAATACACAGCATAATTCATGTTTTATTGTAGCATGCTTGTGTGTGTAAGTGGCTGTGTGTGCATGTCTGTAATGTAAGCATCCTTTCTGCTTGTATGCTTTCAGTTTTACCCTTTTTACGGTCAATAAACCTGTGGACTAGAAGACGTTTTTCAGAGTGTTTGATCAAGAAAAGGTGTTAGAGTAAAGCCAAGATATTTCTACATATCGAGGGCGGCACAGTCAAAGCCCTTTGAGTTACCTTGAAGGTAGAAAAGCGCTATACAAGTATAACCCATTTACCATTGTTCCTATAACCCCTTTGTTCAAATGTTTGTTCCACTTGGGGCGCGGGCATCTTGTCTGACTCACACCATGCACAGCCTTCCTTGTCACATATTGTTCCTTTTCCCGCTATCCATCCAGTAATTCAAACTGATCCAGCAGCGTGATTGAAGATTATTTTTACTTACAAAAATCAAGGAACCAGGAAACTCGGGAAACAAAAGCTAGCCTATATAAAACGACATATATGTGCACATATATGCACTGATTGAAAATACAGAACTATAATGCCCATTAGACTTTCTCCATCAAACGCCATCTTGCTTTCCCTTCATTCTTATTCTTTTTTCTATTTCCAGCAGTCTAGTAGAACATCTTAGGTGTATTGCTGCCCTCGATTTCCCCCTTCTGTCCTATTGTCAGGTGCAAACACATAATGACATCTATTAAACAGACAAGAAACAAGGACTCAGGCAGAGACAGTTACATTTGGTTCAATGAGGAGAGATTTATTTGACTGTACTTTACAGAAAGAACTTAGGCTCTAAAGTAACAGTCTGACTTGCTCCAATATTTATTCAGGGGGGTCCCTGAATACATCACTAAAGTTGCTGCTAGAGGAATGGGGATAATCAGCAGCTGCAGACACAATATATGATTATACAAAAATGCTGACACCCGTGATATCGCCCTGTCTCTGCTTTGTTTGCATCATGGCACGTGGTGTTTGGCCTTGGCTTGTCAGCAGGCCGTTCCTGGACACAAACGCTGATACGAGACGGCTAGCAATGGATTAGATTGCAAGTAGTGCTTTTGCACAAAGACAAAAACACAACTTAAGTATAATTGATAATAACTATAAGCAAAAGAGTTGTGTGACAAATTATACATAATTATTCTAACACCTATGGCCCACACTACATTCTACAGTCCGGTAGGTGGAAGTTTGAACCTTTTAAGTCATGGCTGCAAACTGCCAGTAAGAAGAAGAAGTAATGGAACTGGTTGCTTGTTTCTCTCGCGAGATCTGACATTTTTAAATACAACAATTGACAGGTTGACAACATCCAAACAAACCAAGGCATCTCCAATACATCTCAACATTACACACATCCTCCAGGCTGAGTTAGTCTAGAATGAAGTAAACTGTAAAATACTTGAAAGTCATGTAAAGAAAATATTTGAAAAATTGACAGTGATAATAAATAGAATAAAATACATTCCCACAAATATTAACAA
Source organism: Nerophis ophidion (assembly GCF_033978795.1). Lineage (NCBI taxonomy): Eukaryota > Metazoa > Chordata > Actinopteri > Syngnathiformes > Syngnathidae > Nerophis > Nerophis ophidion. Next base: position 16,372,839 of record NC_084638.1, read on the forward strand.
CATTTATTGTACCCAACTTTAGTTGAAGCATACATTGTTTATTGCATAAAGGTCTGGGGACATACATCACAACAATATTCATACAACACAAGAAAGTAATAAAGACAATTAATAGAATGGATTTTAGAGATCCAACAAATTATTCATAGTCACACATTTTAAAATTGTATAAAACACAACTGTTCATATGATGTATAAAGTAAATAATAATATGCTTCCAAAAGTGGTCCAGAAAATGTTTCAGATGTGAACCAGAAAATATGAATTAAGAGGGACTCATGTGTACTCAAAAGCAACGTTATGAACACATGTAAAACAAATATGTACATCATATAAAGGAGTTCAATGGAATCATCTACAATTACAAAATAAAATATGTAACAATCATTCAAAAACCATATATAAAACACTATTATGAATAAGTATATAAGTGAATTATGAATATCTACACATAACATGTTTATTGTAACATACTTTATGTACTGTTTATTCTCACCTTTTCAGTCAAATTGTTGTGTTCATTTTAAATTACGCAAATGTGTATATTAACTCATGTATTTGACTGAAATAAAAGCACTAATCTGAAGTGTCTAATCTATAAATGTTAGAATCATAATAACAAGATTGTGCTACACACACACACAACAGTGAGGTCACACATGTTATATGTGCTGATGTTGGTAGAAAGTCAAGTTTTGACCGTTTATTTCAAATCCTGCATCTTTATGTGCTGCTGCTGTTCTCACCAGCACACTTGTGTTTCTTACACTGGTACTTATAAGAGAATCTTTCACCACACACACTGCAACTTAACACTTTCTCCCCTGTGTGTGTTCTCATGTGTACTGTAACAGATTTTGGGTGACGGAAGCTTTTGTGGCAGCTTGAACAGGAGTATGGTTTTTCACTAGAGTGCGTTATCATGTGTGATTTGAAATGGGGCCTTTGAGTAAAATCTCTACCGCAGATTGAACATGAAAAAGGTTTTTCACCAGTGTGTGTTCTCATGTGTACTTTTAAACTTTGATTTATTGCAAAACTTTTACCACATTCTGAGCAGGAAAAGGGTTTTTGTCCAGCGTGTATTCTCATGTGTTCTTTTAAACTTTGTTGTATTACATAACTTTTACCACATTCTGAGCAGGAACAAGTTTTTTCTCCAGTATGTATTCTCATGTGTCTATTGAAATATTGCCTTTGAGTAAAATCTTTACCGCAGATTGAACATGAAAAAGGTTTTTCTCCAGTGTGAACTCTCATGTGTACTTTCAAATTGCGATTTTCTACAAAACCTTTACTACAGATTGAACAGGTAAAAGGTTTTTCTCCAGTGTGTGTTCTCATGTGTCTTTTTAGATGCCAATGGTTTTTAAAGGTTTTGTCACAGAGAGAACATGTGAAGTGAGTGTTGTCAATGTGACATGTCTTATCATCTTTAGAGTCTTCATCATCAGTGTCAGGAGAGTGTGACGTTGTGTCCTCACTATCTGATAGTGGAGCTAAGAGCTTGTCTGCTTGTGATCCTCCACAGTGGTCTCCATCAGCTTCTGTTGTCATGTGTTGTGTTGAGCTGCTGCCTGGAAGTTCCGCCGCTCTCTTCTCCTCACCCTCACCGTTGACCTCATCTTCACTCTTCACACTGATGGGGTGTCTCTTGTCATCCTCTATAAAGTGGGGGAACAGCCGCTGTTTTTCTTCATCTTTAAAGTGAGGGGCCTGTGGCTCCTCTTCTTTTACTTGGAGGTGCTGTGACCTCTTCTGCTCCATACTGGAAGACCCCTCCTTCTGCTCAGGTGGATGATATTTTTCACAGACGTCTGCAGGACACAAGAAGACATGCAGGGATCGAAATAGATTAAGATTTGACCAATTCAGATTGCATTTTCGATTGTGCTTTACGATTCGGTTATTTGTAGATTCACTTTTGCTTTCACATTCAGTAAAAAGGAGAAGAAACAGGTCGATTGGCATTAACTTTGACGAGTTGAGAAGTAACTTGAGCGTACAAAGCAAACAGTGAGGTCTTAAGAGGCACAGATTTTAAGGGTCCTCCATGAGGTGTCAGAGGGCCCTAAGGTCAATATTGTGCTTTTAAAATATCTATAAAATAAAAATATATTTGGCAAGAAAGTAACAAAATACTACACGTTATTTTGTGGCAATTACAAAAGAATGCCCAGTATAAATCTCAGGGCATTCAATCAATCACACCTGGACTGTTAAAATATATATATATATATATATATATATATATATATATATATATATTATATATATATATATATATATTATATATATATATACATATTTACGGCGTGGCGCAGTGGAAGAGTGACCTTGCGCAACCAAGGGTCCCTGGTTCAATCCCCACCTAGTACCAACCTCGTCACGTCCGTTGTGTCCTGAGCAAGACACTTCACCCTTGCTCCTGATGGGTGCTGGTTAGCGCCTTGCATGGCAGCTCCCTCCATCAGTGTGTGTGTGAATGGGTGAATGTGGAAGTACTGTCAAAGCGCTTTGAGTACCTTGAAGGTAGAAAAGCGCTATACAATTACAACCCATTTATTTATCTATTTATATATATATATATATATATATATATATATATATATATATATATATCTTGATTGGATTATCCAGAGAATAGTGCTCGATACCGTGGTAGAGCGCAATATGTAGGTTTGGGAAAAAAAATCACAAGACTACTTCATCTCTACAGATCTGTTTCATGAGGGGTTCCCTCAATCATCAGGAGATGATTGAGGGAACCCCTCATGAAACAGATCTGTAGAGATGAAGTAGTCTTGTGATTTTTTTTCCCAAACCTACATATACATATATATATATATATATATATATATATATATATATATATATATATATATATATATATATATATATATATATATATATATACATATATATATATATATATATATATATATACATATATATATATACATATATATATATATATATATATATATATACATATATATATATATATATATATATATACATATATATATATACATATATATATATATATATAATACACACCCACGTGACTCCAAAAAGAGATAAGTAGTACAAAATGGATGGATGGATGGATATATAAACATATATACATGCATATATACGGTTGCGATCAAAAGTTTACATACACTTGTAAAGAACATAATGTCATGGCTGTGTTGAGTTTCCAATCATTTCTACAACTCTTATTTTTTTGTGATAGAGTGATTGGAGCACATACTTGTTGGTCACTATAAACACTCATAAAGTTTGGTTCTTTTATGAATTTATTATGGGTCTACTGAAAATGTGAGCAAATGTGCTGGGTCAAAAGTATACATACAGCAATGTTAATATTTGCTTACACGTCCCTTGGCCAGTTTCACTGCAATAAGGTGCTTTTGGTAGCCATCCACAAGCTTCTGCCTGAATTTTTGACCCCTCCTCTTGACAAAATTGGTGCAGTTCAGCTAAATTTGTTGGTTTTCTGACGTAGACTTGTTTCTTCAGCATTGTCCACACAACTTTGGGAAGGCCATTCTAAAAACTAAATTCAAGCCGGATTTAGACATTCCTTAACCACTTTTGACGTGTTTGGGGTGATTGTCCTGTTGGGACACCCAAATGCGCCGAAGACCAAACCTCCGGGCTGATGATTTGAGCTTGTCCTGAAGAATTTGGAGGTAATCATCCTTTTTCATTGTCCCATTTAAAGCACCAGTTCCATTGGCTGCAAAACAGGCCCAGAGCATAATATGACCACCACCATCCTTGACGGTAGGTATGATGTTCCTGGGATTAAAGGCCTCACCTTCCCTCCTCCAAACATAACGCTGTATTGTGGCCAAGGAGCTAAACATTTTTTCATCTGACCACAGAACTTTCCTCCAGAAGGTCTTATCTTTGTCCATATGATGTCAAATGAAACAAAAATTGAGCTGTTTGGCCACAATTCTGTGTTTGTTAGAAAGTTCCACAACCTTTCACGTTACCCCACGCATGTGCTACAGCACTCATCTCATTGTGGAACATGTGAATGTTTGAAGTGGAACTAAACGTGATCTCTGAAAGGGGTACACATTATTTCCAAAGCAGGGCCCCCATCCACTTATACAATACAAGAACAAATACTTTCACAGTATCATGTTAGACCCGCTCGACATCCATTGCTTTCCTCCTCTCCAAGGTTCTCATAGTCATCATTGTCACCGACGTCCCACTGGGTGTGAGTTTTCCTTGCCCTTATGTGGGCCTAGCGAGGATGTCGTAGTGGTTTGTGCAGCCCTTTGAGACACTAGTGATTTAGGGCTATATAAGTAAACATTGATTGATTGATTCATAGAACATATCTGATGAAAACCAACATTATTTTGTTATTTTATTCATAAGTGGGCCATACCACCTATTAGGGTTGTACGGTATACCGGTATTAGTATTGTACCGCGATACCAATGAATTATTTTCGGGACTATACCGTCTCTGAAACGTACCGATCCCGCACCGCCCCTCTCCCGTGTCAAAGTCACGTCGTGACATTGCTGGTTTACGAGCAGACGAGCATGTTCGGCGGCACAAATCACGGACTACTTACAAGCAGACACAGTGTGTAGACAGGAAAGGGAGAATGGATGCCTCTTGGCTAGAAAACTAACAATAAAGGTGAAGTTATAAGACTAAAACACCCTCAGGAAGAGGTGCTTTAAGACATGGCTAGCTATCTAGCGACTAACGTCCATCCGCCGTCGGCAGTGTTTTAGCGACTTCTAAATCACTAATACTCGCCTCCATGGCGACAAATAAAGTACGTTTCTTACAAGTACATTATCACTGGAGGACGAGGAACAGCTAAACATGCTTCACTACACACCGTAGCTCACCGGCATCAAAATGTAAACAAACGCCACATACCTAGTCGATACTACTATGATTACGTCGATATTTTTTGGCATCACAAAATCTTCTTTCTTTTTAATAAAATGTATATTATGTTTATAAACTCAGGAAATTTGTCCCTGGACACATGAGGACTTTGAAGATGACTAACGTATGATCCTGTAACTACTTGGTATCGGATTGATACCCACATTTGTGGTATCATCCAAAACTAATGTAAAATATCAAACAACAGAAGAAAAAGTGATTAATACATTTTAACAGAAGTGTAGACAGAACATGTTAAAAGAGAAAATAAGCAGATATTAACAGTAAATGAACAAGTAGATTAATAATCAATTTTTATGGTTTGTCCTTAATAAAGTTGACAAAATAATAGGTGTATAAATGAAACAATATGTTACTGCATATGTCAGCAGACTAATTAGGAGTCTGTTTGTTTACTTACTACTAAAAGACAAGTTGTCTAGTATGTTCACTATTTCATTTAAGGACTTAACTGCAATAAGAAACATATGTTTAATGTACCCTTAGTTTTTTTTATTAAAATAAAGCCAATAATGCCATTTATGTGGTCCCCTTTATTTAGAAAAGTACCACAATAATTTTAGTACCGGTACATAAATATTGGTATAGTTACAACACTACCACCTATATTTGAATATTGTCTAATGGAAATGACTGCTGTCTGATAATCACATTAATAACCAGTGTTGGCGTTAACACACTTGTTATGTCTTTGTACGCATTGAAATCAAAAAGGACGTGCATTTCTGTAAGTCTGTGCGTCCCAGGGATGCAGAGTTTTTGTTTTTTTTAACCGACCTGCCTTCTCTGGGTCAAAACTCAGTTTGCTTGTTTTTTTAATCGATTATTGCTTTTTGCCGGTGTTTTGTTTTGTTTATCATGATGGTGCGCTCTCATCACGCCGTCACTTGAGGACCGGCACGTCAGCGGGAGCAAGCGCGCTGTCGGTTGGTAGAGTGGCCGTGCCAGCGACTTAAGAGTTCCAGGTTCGATCCGCGCTTCCTCCATCCTAGCCACTGCCGTTGTGTCCTTGGGCAAGACACTTTATCCACCTGCTCCCAGTGCCACCTATACTGGTTTAAATGTAACTTAGATATTGGTTTTCACTATGTAAAAGTGCTTTGAGTCACTAGAGAAAAGCGCTATATAAATATAATTCACTTCCCTAATTCACACGATTGATGAGCATTTATTTTTAAATGGACATGTTAAACAGCAAGTATATCTCCATCTTTAGTCATAAATGTGGCCCGCAGATGAACATGTGTCACAAACATTGTATTAGATGATATGTGGATGTTGTGCTTACTTGGACTGTGATGAAGCTGTGAGGACTCAGGTGGTTTGTCTTCATGCTCTTCAGTCTTCACAGAGACAACAGTCAGTGGAAACTTGTTGGGATCCGCCTCCTCCTGCCCTGGAAGAAACTCTTCCTCCTGAGTAACCCAGAGATCCTCCTCTTCCTCATTAATGTGGGGGGGCTGTGGATCCTCCTGCTGCTGAAGGGGACGTTCTTCTTGACAAGCGTTCATCTGTTGGACGTCCGCAAGACAACACAAACAAACTTCACCTCCGATGTGTCTAATATTTTTTAGTCTATCAAATATAACATTTTCCAAGTGGACTGACACCACTTTGTGGTGATGTTCTTCTACACATGGAATAATCATCAGTTATTGATTATTATGAATTGATCTTGTTTTCCACATTTACATTAATTATTGATAGAAAGTAACAACTTATAGAAAACCTCCTGCTGGGATTTTAATACCGTCATGACTGCATTAAGTCAGTCTGCACGTATAAAAGTTTCATTGTGCTGCAGCATCAAGTGACGCCAACTCGCTCCTCCCACTACCAACCTACCAGCCAACCTTGACGTGCACCTCCAAAATAGTCCCACCTCACGTCAACGGTGACCAAGACTGCAGAGCTGTGACTAGATGGCTTTACTTTTACGCGCAATATCCTCTCCTTGTTCTTCCTTCTGCGAAAACAACATTTTCAACCCAACAGAAAACAAACAGAAGTGCAGCGAAGCACGTGTAACAAGTGCCAGCGAGTGTGGCCGTGCGATAGTATGTTGGTTGAACCTCACTCACACCTTATGAAATTTCCTGGTGTGAGAATATCTATATATACAAATATATAAATATATACATATTTTTTGAATATTTGGGTACCTCATGATGCGACTATAAATACAATATTGATACAAATTAATTTTGTGTGCAGTATGTTAAAGCTATTTTTAAAATTTAACAATATTTAATTAAATATTTATTCTAGTCTGACTGAATAAGCATCAATCGCTAACAATTGTGCAAATAGTGTATTCGTAATAACAAACATCAGTTGATTTAATTTACATGATATGTCCGCCCGAATGCAGCTGAGATAGGCTCCAGCACCCCCCCTCGCAACCCCAAATAGGGACAAGCGGTAAAAAATGGATGGATGGATGTTATCAAGGTAATAGAAGTGCGTGCAAACAACATAATTTGTATTTATTGCTAATAAAGTTAGCACCAACACAAAGTAGACTACTGCAATGTATGTGTAATACATTATATTACACTGTCATAAAAAGATACATTTATTTTTTTATCCTGCAAAGCGTCTTTGAGTGCACTGAAAAGCTCTATACCAAATAAAATGTATTATTATTATTATTATTATACCATGTGACTTTTTCCAGACTTAAATTACGAGACGTTCGTCCCTTTCTAGTAACAAATATTTAATGATGTTAAACGTGACTGTAATATACAAAAAAAGTTAAAGTATTAAATAAGTCATTATAATTCTCATAGAGAACATATAAAAGACACTCCTCAAAAAAAACGCTCGCATTTGCTACAAAGGCCTGCTAACACTAGCACGCTAGCTTCGAACAACATATCAGGTAAATAAGATAAATAATATAAAAATATATAATTTATATTACCTCATAAGCCGCTTGTAGAAGAGAGGAGTGGAATATATTCTTCCTATTGTTACACCAGCAACTCTTAAATGGGACTTTTTTGTTGGTCTGCGGCTGGGCGAAGGAAGTGTGCACCACTCACTATTGTCCCAGAGAAACACGTGTTTGGCCAACATTTGTTCCGCGATTGAGAACACCTCGAAGACGTCACACAGGAGGAAGAAACAAAACAAGATGGCGTCTGACGGAGAATACGTTGTTTTGGTTATCATGGTTTCTTGGTCCTAATTACAACGTACATGTGCACATGTGTGTCGTTTAATAGAGTAAACGTCGTTATTATTGTCTGTATGCACTTTGAGTGCACTTTGACGTGCGAGCCGAGCCTGCTGGTTAGCTTAGCTTGTTAGCTGCTAACAAACAGAGGCGGAAGTGATCGACACATCAAAGCAGAGATCCCAATGTAAGTGTTTTAAATACACAAATACACATTTATACATATGTAATGTAGTAACATTATTAATAACATGTCATATTTACATATCTTGCTCATTTCAAGCATACAATATATTATAATATGTTATATGTGCAACCAGGGGAGAAAAAACGCTGGATCAAGTATATACAAACATCGCAAATGCATGCAGAGCTCATGCATATCCTCATCTAGACGTGTCAGACCACCTTTCTCTTCTGTTGCACCCTCGCTACACACCCAACATCATCCATCAGCTCCAGGATTGTTTAAACTCTGGCTTGATTGTTTAAACTATGGCTTGAATAAACAAGCAACTTAAATCCATCAATTGGTAAGTGTTTGTTTGGCCTTAAATGTGGGTGGGCGGAAACGCTGGATGCAAATATAGCTACAAATGTACATACAGCTAGCCTAAATAGCATGTTAGCATCGATTAGCTGGCAGTCATGCCGCGACCAAATATATCTGATTAGCACATAAGTCAATAACATCAACAAAACTCACCTTTGTGATTTTGTTGACTTTATCGTTGGAAATGCATCTGCAGGATATCCATACATCTCTGTGCCATGTCTGCCTTAGCATCGCCGGTAAAATGTGTTGACCAAACGATAGGGACTTTCGCATCTTGTGACACTGGAGCAACTTAAATCAGTCGATTGGTAAGTGTTTGTTTGGCATTAAATGTGGGTGGAGGGAAAGGCTGGATGCAAATATAGCTACAAATGTACATACAATTAGCCTAAATAGCATGTTAGCATCGATTAGCATGGCATGCTAATCGATGCACATTCTACGTAAATCAACTTGAATCCGTCCCTGATCGTGTTGTTACACCCTCCGACAACACACCGACGAGGCGTGATGTCTCCAAGGTACGGAAAACAGTGAAAAAAACGTAAAATAACAGAGCTGACTTGACTCGATGTTTATAATGTGTGTGAGAAAATGACGGTTGACTACGGAGGCAACGTCACGTTGTGACGTCATCGCTCCGAGAGCAAATAATAGAAAGCCGTTTAATTCGCCAAAATTCACCCATTTAGAGTTCGGAAATCAGTTAAAAAAATATATGGTCTTTTTTCTGCAACATCAAGGTATATATTGACGCTTACATAGGTCTGGTGATAATGTTCCCCTTTAAAGCAAGTACGCAACATCCTAAAGGACAGAAACCATCCAGCACATGGCCTCTTCAACCTGCTACCCTCTGGAAGGAGATATAGATCGATTCGCGCCAGGACCACCAGAATGTCTCAGAGTCTGTATCCCCAGGCTGTGAGACTGCTAAATGAACAGCATGACCCTTTACTGCCCCCGACCATCTTATTACCTCACTCTTCACCACCTCAATAATTGTGCTCTGGACTTTACATTGCTGCAGCATCAACGCAACACCCATCAGACATCTCACTGTTCCCGCCCCTCCTGTCCCTCTATACACGTTCTCATAGACAAATGCTAAACTGTAAACTATGGTCAACCTGCACATCAATGCAGTTTCTATGCCGCTGGACAAAGCTCAAACGAAATATCGTTGACATGTATGACTTAAGTGTTATTTATGACAATGACAATAAAGGAATTGATTGATTGATTGATTGATTGATTGATTGATACAATGTTTGCTCTCACTGGGATGCCGACTGATTGGATTGTCATATCTTCCCGTTTAGATGAAGAATTAATTTTCCAAAAGGAGAAAAAAAAGGTTTGTGCAAAAGAGCGTATTTTTGTGTTTTTCTTGCCATCTCCAGGTCTAAGTTGGATGTCAAAGTTGACCAAGTTCTCGGTTTTTGTCCAAAACCTTCTACTACATAAGTGAGAAGCATGATTTATAATCGAGAATTAGCTTTCACCATCTTAGAGGCGGGAAAGCAGATCAGTATGTTAATATAACAGCATAAGCTAGTTACTTCTGTGATCAATGCACCGCTAAAAGTAGGTCCTTAACATTAGCGCTTAAAATAACAATAGTGCCACTACTTGGTTAATATTCAGGTCACAAAATGTAAATGGCAGTTTTTGGATGGTTATTTGGAGGACTTTGTGGGTCTAATAGAGGAGCTCCCATTGACTCTAATATTAGCTGATTTTTGCTCACATTTATTTACTAATTAGAATTCATAAAAATTTAAAACATATGTCTTACACAAAGGAATGTGAATGATAGGCGACATTTTTGAAAAAAGTGCTGTTTCCTTTGAATTTGTCAGATAAGTAAACACTTTCTTAAATAAAAGATGAAAAACAATTAAGGTTGTTTATAAATATTATCCACAATGAAGTGACAGTAAAACTAAGCACACAAGAGAAAGTACATTCATATACACATGAATTACACATATGTGTAAGAATCATGTTAACCACCAAAATATTGTCTTGTTCTCCTCAAGCCAATATCCAGTATCCTTTTGTGAGCTGGCCGTATCGTCACACCCTTAGTTGAAAGCATACCAATTCCATGACATGACACTTCCACGTGATGTAGAACAGTAGTACCACATTTTAAACATACACACACATCTGAAGAATATAAAAAAATAAATATATATGGTGGGCCAAACCAAATGACTCGGCGAACCAATGTTTGGTATGGGCGATATGACCTAAAATCTATATCCTAATAACAATATAAGTCACGATGTATCATTTGGTATATGAATGATAATAGAAGAATTTCAAAGTGGGTTACAAAAGCTCCTAATTTGGCAGCTGACATAAGCAGTAACATATTGTGTCTTTTCTAATTCTAATATTTTGTCGAAACAATTATTATTGATGTTCTTGTTTATTTACTGTTAATATCTAGTTACATTATTTGAGAAAATAATACTGGAAATGGTGTAATATTTTACTGCATATTACAGCAACTAAATAAGGAGTCTGTGTAGCCTGTTTTAAAATGGTGCTATTAGTAATTCTATATGAAATAATATATCGCAAAATCCATTTTAAACCATATTGTCTATCCATAGTAAAAAGTCCTGTCGTCCTTGTTTGTTTTTCTTTTCCTGTGAACAATGTTGTAAAGAGCAGCTTGTTTGTGGGTCACTGAGATTTAAAGACTAACTTGTTTTTCCCAAGTGCATGTAAAAGTACTGAATGCATTGTGTGACTGAGCAGAGATGGTGTGTTTGTTTTGCAGACATCCGTGGAAAACATCTTCACCCTGAGCAACAGAAATGGAGCTTGAGGATGTGGAAGGAGGAGCCACTGCCCTCCCACATTAAGAAGAAAGAGGAATACTCACTGATTCCCCATTTTTTTTGAAAAGGAAGAGAAGGACCCACTGACACCCCATTTTAAAGAGGAAGAGGAGGAACCACTAACACACAATTTTAAAGAGGACGAGGAGGACCCACTGACTTCCCATTTTAAAGCGGAAGCGGTGGATCCACTGAACCCTCACATTAAGGAGGAAGAGATGGATCTACTGAGACCCCATTTTAAAGAGGAAGAGGAGGACCCACATACACCCCATTTCAAAGAGGAAGAGGAGGACCCACTAATATCCAATTTTAAAGAGGAAGAGGAGGACCCACATACACCCCATTTCAAAGAGGAAGAGGAGGACCCACTAATATCCAATTTTAAAGAGGAAGAGGAGGACCCATTGACGCCCCTTTTTAAAGAGAAAGAGGTGGATCCACTGACCCCTCACATTAAAGAGGAAGAGGTGGAACCACTGACCCCTCACATTAAAGAGGAAGAGGAAGAACACAGCATCAGTCAGCAGGGAGAGCATCTAGAAGGACTGGAGGAGGTTGATGTCACCAAGATGCCAGTGACTGGTGTCCCTGTGAAGAGGGAAGATGATGAGGTCAAAGGTGAAAGTGAGGAGAGGGGAGGGGGGGAGCCTCCAAGCAGCAGCTCAACACAACACATGACAACAGAAGCTGATGGAGACCACTGTGGAGGATCACAAGCAGACAAGCTCTTAGCTCCACTATCAGATAGTGAGGACACAACGTCACACTCTCCTGACACTGATGATGAAGACTCTAAAGATGACAAGACATGTCACACTGACAACACTCACTTCAAGTGTTCACACTGTGACAAAACTTTTAAATATCCTAGTAAATTGAAAAGACACATGAGAACTCACACTGGAGAAAAACCTTTTTCATGTTCAATCTGCGGTAACGATTTTATTCATAAGCACGATTTGAAAATACACATGAGAATACACACTGGAGAAAAACCTTTTTCATGTTCAATCTGTGGTAAAGATTTTACTCATAGGCACAATTTGAAAATACACATGAGAATACACACTGGAGAAAACCCTTTCTCCTGCTCAGAATGTGGTAAAGCTTTTGCACGAAGAAGCACTTTGAAAGTACACATAAGAACACACACTGGAGAAAAAGATTTTTCTTGTTCAATCTGCGGTAAAGATTTTGTAAGAAGTCAGTGTTTAAAAGTACACATGAGAACACACACTGGAGTAAAAATGTTTTCTTGCTCAGAATGTGGTAAAGCTTTTGTACGAAGAAGCACTTTGAAAGTACACATTAGAACACACACTGGAGAAAAAACTTAAAGGGGAACATTATCACAAGTTCAGAAGGATTAAAACCAATAAAAATTAGTTCCCAGTGGCTTAATTTATTTTTCAATTTTTTACCCATCATGGAATATCCCGAAAAAAGGCTTTAAAGTGCCTGATTTTTGATATCTGTAAATCCACCGTCCATTTTCCTGTGACGTCATCTAGCGATGCCAATACAAACAACATGGCGGATAGCACAGCAAGATATAGCGACATTAACTCTGAATCAGACTCGGATTTCAGCGGCTTAAGCGATTCAACAGATTATGCATGTATTGAAACGGATGGTTAGAGTGTGGAGGCAGATAGTGAAAACGAAATTGAAGAAGAAACTGAAGCTATTGAGCGAATAGCTATTGAAACTATTCGGCGATCACCTTCTAACCAACGATCGCATCTTTTGACCACTGGAGCAATTTAAATCCATCGATTGGCAAGTGTTTGTTTGGCATTAAATGTGGGTGGAGGGAAAGGCTGGATGCAAATATAGCTACAAATGTACATACAGCTAGCCTAAATAGCATGTTACCATCGATTAGCTGGCAGTCATGCCGCGACCAAATATGTCTGATTAGCACATAAGTCAATAACATCAACAAAACTCACCTTTGTGATTTCGTTGACTTTATCGTTGGAAATGCATCTGCTTTGAGTGTTGCAGGATATCCACACGTTTCTCTGTGCCATGTCTGTCGTAGCATCGCGGTACATACAGTACATACAGATAGCCTGAATAGCATGTTAGCATCGATTAGCCTGCCGTGCTAATCGATGCACATTCCACATAACACAACTTGAATCCGTCCCTGATCGTGTTGTTACACCCTCCGACAACACACCGACGAGGCACGATTTCTCCAAGGTACGGATAACAGTCGAAAAAATGGAAAATAACAGCTGATTTCACTCTGTGTTTGTAATGTGTTTGAGAAAATGGCGGATTGATTACCTATGTGACGTCATCGCTCCGAGAGCGAATAATAGAAAGGCTTTTAATTCGCCAAAATTCACCCATTTAGAGTTCGGAAATCGGTTGAAAAAATCTATGGTCTTTTTTCTGCATCATCAAGATATATATTGACGCTTACATAGGTCTGGTTGATAATGTTCCCCTTTAAACAAGTTCAGTATGTTGTAAAAGTTTTATACAAAGTCCGTATTTTGAAAAGACATGAGAAGACACACAGGAGAGAAAGTATTGAGTTGCAGTGTGTGTGGTGAAATATTTTCTTCTAAGTACCAGTGTAAGAAACACAAGTGTGCTGGTGAGAACAGCAGCAGCAAATGAAACTGCAGGATTTGAAATAAACTCTCAAAACTCTAACTTTGACCTTCTAACAACATCAGCACATAGATTCTAACATTTATAGATTAGATATTTTAGATTATTTTTTTTTTTCAGTCATGTACATGTTTTAATATATGACATTGTCTACTTTTATTTAAAAATGAACACAACTAATTGACTGTAAACATGAGAATAAACAGGACTAAATATGTTACAAATACTTTTTATGAGTGTAGAGATATGCAGTAATCATTTTTGATTATTAATGATGTTATAAATGAACTTTATATGATGTATATTTTTGTTTTACGTGTTCATACCTTTCCTTTTGAGTACACATAAATCCCTCCTAGTTCATATTTACTAGTTCACATCTGAAACATCTTCTGGACCACTTCTGGATGCAAATTATATACTTTGTACATAATTTGAGAAGTTGTGTTTTATGCAAGATCATTTACTTTGAAAATGTGTGACTTTGTGAATATTTTTTGGGTCTCAATAATCTGTTCCTTTAATTACCATTATTACTCTCTTTTGTAAGGTGAATGTTGTTTTGTATGTATGTGCCCTTTATGCAATATGTAGATTAGAGAAAATGGCAACATTATATGTGGAAGGTTATGAAGGATAATTTTGTTTTTAATAATCCACATTTTTATTCAAAAAACTACACGACAATTGTTTTTTAAAGTTGTTCATGATTTATTCCCTCTTTTAGAATCCCTAAAAACTTTATCAATTTCAGAGAACATGGAAACGTTTTGAATGTTAGGGAAAAATCAATAATGTACATCCATCCATTTTTTTATACCACTTTTCCCTCTCATTTTATATGTAAAGCCTTTAATCACAAACTTGTCCGCCAAAGGGTGTTGCGTTTTGGAGAAACTCCTGTCAGAGTGCTGTTCAACACAATAAAGAGGAACCCAATATACTGCGCAGGACGTTGAGTAAAACACTTCTTTTACTGCGGAAATCTACTCACAAAAACAATCCAAACTGGAGGTAACAAAAAGCGATGGTGCGAAAAAGAGAAGAAAAAATGTGCATTGTGAAAAAACAAAAACAAAAGCTACTTACATACAAAAATAAACTCAACTTGGTTTGGAGTTACAAGACGTGCACACTACAAAACAACTCTAAGATGGATGGCACTGGGAATGGCCAAGGTAGCAAAATACTGGAAGAGTGGAATCACCGAGTGCCATCCAGCTGTCACGGTGCTGCTTAAATAGCACCAGGGTCTATTGGAAGCAGCTGTGCACTTCCCACAACTCTGCCCACAAGGACAACACAGGAACCCCAGGAGGGAGGAGAAATGTAAGAACAAGGTCAACCGCACCAAAAGAGGAAAACTGACAATATAAACCACAAGGTGGCAGCAGGCGGTGACAACTTCCCTCAAATTAATTAGGGAAAAATGGACTGAGCATAAGATAAATCATCACAATTGAAGTTAAATCATTTAAAAAGTTTATTTTTGTAACTCACTTCTATCCAAATTCATCCAGGATATTTCTCCAAAATGTTCCATTGGAGAATGCTGTCAAACTGTAATGTCTACTAGGAAAATGTAAACCAAATATTTTTTTGTTAAATTCTGTCATTGTGTTTGTGTGTGTGTGTAAATGTGTGTGTCTGTGTGTGAGTGTGTGTGTGTGTGTGTGTTTGTGTGCGTGTGTGTGTGTGTGTGTGTGTGTGTGTGTGTGTGTGTGTGTGTGTGTGTGTGTGTGTGTGTGTGTGTGTGTGTGTGTGTGTGTATTGTACATTGTAAAATACATTATAAAAACGATTAACGTCAAAGACAAATATAATATGAGTGTAATATTTATTTATTTTTTTCTTTCTTTATACTTCTGTTGTTTTAATACATTGTTAAATATTTGAATGCTTTTACGAAAATAAGTTTTATCTTTGTTTTGAAAATTTGAAATGGACAATTTTTTCTTTTATCTTCACAATAAGTAAATAGTATATAATAAAATAGTTTTACCGGGGGTGGAAAGCTGGTTGTACTTATTCCTCTCGCGAGATTTGGAAAAGACTGGTTACTTGATTCTCTCGCGAGATCTGACAACACTGCGCGCGAACCAAACACGGCGAGGATAAAGCAAGATGGCGTCTGACGGTGAAGACATTATTGCAGTCGTCACAGTTCAGTGTTCTTAATCTGTGCCTCCATGTACATATATATTTCCTTTATTAGACTCTAGTGAATAGAGTAAACATCGTTAATAACTGTTTGCATCCGGTTATATTAGTCTGAGCGCACTTTGATGCTTCTCGAGCTAGCTTAGCTTGCTAGTTAGCTTAGCATGTTAGCTGGTGACAAAGAGAGGCGGAAGTGATCAAAACACATCACTAAGTAGAGATCAAGTGTGAGTGTAAAGTGTTGTGATTGTGTGAAAATGTGCGAAAGAACGATAGCAGAGTACGAGGAGGAACTTTGTCCAACAAAAGAGGAGAAGGAGCGACAACAACAAAAACATCAAGTTGTGTTACACAGAACAGGTTTGTTTACTTCTCACTCTCACATGTTTACTAACTTTATATTTCATTATTAACACTATTTTTGAAATTATTGTCTATAGGAAGATGAATTGTCATGTGAGGATGATGCACTGATTGTTTTACATTGTTCATAAAAACGAGACAGTTTCAGACACACAATATTTATGAGAGTTTGATGTTCCTCTCAGTTTGTAACAATGTGTATCAACATGTTTACACAAAACTCACACAGACACCGGGGGAATATTCCAGAGAGCAGGTTAAGTGCAAAGTCCTGAGTATGCAAAGCTTGAGAGTTTTACCTCCAAAACCAAGAGAGGTAGGACAAAGTCGGAGTCAGTTACCATGGTAACTGACCCTGTAAAACTAGCCTGATAGCTGGCAGGTTTGAGAAGTTATTTATGTGTGCAAATATGAGGATGATTTCATTTTCCAGCATGACCTGGCACCTGCCCACAGGGCCAAAACCACCAGTAACTGGTGTACTGACCATGGCATTACTGTCCTTGATTGGCCTGCTAACTCCCCTGACCTGAACCCCATAGAGAATTTGTGGGGTATTGTGAAGAAGAAGCTGAAAGACACCAACCCAATAATGCAAATGAGCTAAAGACTGCTATTAAAGCATCCCGGGCATCCATAACACCTCAGCTGACGGCGTGGCGAAGTTGGGAGAGTGGCTGTGCCAGCAATCAGAGGGTTACTGGTTCAATCCCCACCTTCCACCATCCTAGTCACGTCTGTTGTGTCCTTGAGCAAGACACTTCACCCTTGCTCCTGATGAGTCCTGGTTAGCGCCTTGCATGGCAGCTCCCGCCATCAGTGTGTGAATGTATGTGTGAATGGGTGAATGTGGAAATACTGTCAAAGCGCTTTGGGCTCCTTAAAAAGAGGTAGAAAAGTGCTATAAAAGAACAACCATTTACCATTTATCAGCTATTCCACAGGCTGATTGCCTCCATGCCACGCCGCATTGATGCAGTATTCCAAGCACAAGGATTCCCAACCAAGTACTGAGTGCATTAATTGACATTCTCAAATGTTTGATTTTGTTTTGCTCTTATTTATCTTTTTTTTTTTTTTTTGGTCCAAGGAAATATTCTAGTTTTTTTTAGATGTGATTTTTGCGTTTTCTTAAAATGTATGCCATTATCTGCAATATTTAAATAATAAAATGCTTGCAATATTTCAGGTGGTGTGTAATGAATCCAAAATGTATGACATTTTCATGTTTTTAGTTGCATTACAGAAAATAAAGGACTTTATCACAATATTCAAATTTTCCGAGACAGTCCTGTAGTAGTTAAAATGTGTTTTGTTTGTGTCCTGTAGACATCCATCAGCTGATTGAACACCAAGAAGAATATCTCCCTCATCTGCAGGGGGACAGTTTCACACATCCACACTCCCTCTTTTTTAAAGAGGAAGAGGAGGGAGAGTGTCCTGTAGGGCAGGAGGAGGCTGATCTCAGCAAGTTTCCACTGACTGTTGTCTCTGTGAAGACTGAAGAGCATGAAGACAAACCACCTGAGTCCTCACAGCTTCATCACAGTCCAAGTAAGCACAACATCCACATATCGTCTAATACAATGTTTGTGACACATGTTCATCCGGGGGCCGCATTTATGATAAAAGATGGAGATATATTTGCTTTTTAACACCACCATTTAAAAATCAATCATCAACAGTGTAATTGCTGGGGTGTAACCATGTGACCTAGAGGCCGTCCTCCTAACCTCACATGGTCAAATGAAGGCAAACATTCAAAATGGCTACTGTTTATTTACCTTTAGCTGCACACATGTCAGCATATTTGAAAGGTTTACTGGTGAAGATAAGAGACCAAGTACCATTTTTTTAGTACTGGTTCCTAATTATGTTGACTATGAAAACCGTGAAGATTCAGGACTAACGACACAACTATTTGTATTTTTAATTCCAGCTGACTGAGGTAACTATGACACGTTGTCACATTGAGTTCAGCTGCCGCTGCTACACATTACAATCAGCTTTAAATAATGACAAATAAGGACGCAACAAAAGTTTGATGTGTGTGTTATTAACAAGAAGATGACATAACTGCATTTCACCTTGCACTGCACACATAGTTGACTTCTTTAAGACTTCAAATAAACAGCTGTTGATAAAAGACTTCCCTGCTCTGAGATGTTACAGAACATCATGTTGGGGGTGTTCAACCTCTTGTGCTAATAGGAATGCTATTTAAAAATCATTTTTTCCACTTTTTTTATTTCCACTAATTACATGTAGTACCGATAAATACTGGTATCAATAAGGAATATCAATTAGGGTATCATATCGATAAATTCTCAGCGATTAACATCTCTACTGAAGATGCAAGCCAGATATCTTAAAAAAATATATTCAACGTTTATTTGGATTTAGTTACTTCTCTGCTGTCCAGCAATGTCTCAATCAATCTAGTTTATTAGTACTAACTAGCAAAGTTTTCTTGTCTCTATAAAGTCTTTATTTTGACAGCCCCCTCGCGGTAAAGTTTTCGAAGTGCAAACTGAGGCAGTATTTGTGACTGATAAAACTTTCGGCGAATCATCCATCCATTTTCTACGGCTTATTTCCTTTGGGGTTGCGGGGGGGCGCTGGCGCCTATCTCAGCTACAATTGGGCGGAAGTCGGCGAATCATAATTTAAGAAATTGCACCGGAAAAATCCTTACTTTTGAAGACGGCCAATAAAAACACAATCAAAATCAGAAATACTTTAATAATCCCAGAGGGGAAATTGAGGTTTTCCACACAATCCCATTCAAGAGCAGACAAACATTACAGGGAGACAGAACAGGATCGCTGACGGGTCTACCAACTTCCGGCGCCCCTTACAAAAAAGGGAGAAACAGCGGAGGAGGGGGGTGAAAAAAAATCAATCTCAGCCTGGGCCCCTGGAGAGGGGGTCCAGACTGAGGCCCAAGAGAAAAACAAACTCATAGCCATAGCACACAGAAACATGTGTAAGAGGGAAACATCAAAGAACACAAAGGACATTAAAGACATTAAAAGAGCAGTCATTTCTACACACAGCCACCAATGTAAACGATCCAAGATGGGCGGCGCGAATGGACGCAACGTCCCAGGCTCTCCCCTTAGGTGCATTGTTTTTATGTAGTTTATTACTAGCCCAGTCAGCAACTTGCTGGGCGAAGGTTATGTACAGCCGTAACGATTTGTTGGAGCTTGGATTGCGGTCTGAGCAGGCTATTTCGGTGGATTTTACGAGCCGAGTCAACATCCCGGAGGATCTAGCACGTAGCCCTGGAGCTCCATGGCTACCGGAGGCCGAGGCAAAGACGCCGTGGCCGATGGGGCGGCGTGTTAGCCAGACTAAAAATTAACCCAAATAGACCAGCGATACCAAGTCTATTCCTGGCTAATGCGAGATTGCTCGCTCCTCATGGTGAAGAGGACAAGATGGACGAGGTGAGTCTCCGTGTAGCACAAAAGTGATTTTCCCCCAGGGATCAATAAAGCACTTTCTATTCTATTGTAAAACACTGTGATGGACAGCTGCGCCCTATTGTTTACGGAAGAATAGTGCGACTCTAATAGCCTCTATTGTATGCAGATTTTAATTGCATTTATTTCCTTTTTACTACTACACTCATTCACAATCTTTGTTGCGGCTACTTGCAATTCTCCTCCACACGTTTTTCTGTGTGCAGTAGTGTTTGCGAAACTCGCTTTAATATTGTTATGCGTTATATGGTCCACTGTCGATTTTTGAGAAAATGAAATGATTTTAAGTGTAGCTTATATTCCAAAAAAACCTAATAACCTATTCTTACCGTCATCAATAAATTGCTATGTGGATTTTAAATTGGACTAACAGGTCTCACTGTATGCATAGCTCTCAGCACCTGAGAATGTTTATTCTACAGTAGACTAACATGAACAAAGTGAGCCTGTTTTTTGTCATTCATTCACAATCTTTGTTTCGGCTACTTGCAATTCTCCTCCATACGTTTTCCTGTGTGCAGTAGTGTTAGCGACACTCGTTTTCATGTTGGAGATGGAACTAGACATTTTAATACAACGCTGAAGTACAGGCCCCCATATAGCTGCCCGGGATATGCCTGTTATATGATTATTTAATTTTGGGCCTTTTATAATCAGCATGTGTTCGTCCATTTGTGTCAAGGAGGTGAATTTACGTCTGAAAACCTTTTGACAAGTTGACTTCATGTCCATTAGGACTTTTCAACGTGTAGAATACAGTCCGCCTTAAACAGAATATTCTACTTTGAAAGTAAACGGGATCATTTATTTTGTGTTTATGCATGACTTCCTGTCCCACACGGGCAGATTTTAGCTCAATTGAACCTCCTTGTTGTGTCGACCACTAACTCTAGAAACCAGGCGATGGAAACTGACACATTGACTTGAGAACAAAAAACGGAACGAGTCTGTCGCCGTGGTGCCGCCGTTCCACATCCAGTGGAAATCCCCGGTTACACTTGCAACCCTTGCTTGGTGAGATCAATGACGAAATATTACTTCGGGTTCAAGGCACGAAGCAAAAGGAAATACACTTTCAAGCCACAGCACTCGCAGTGAGCAAACTCGACAACAAGATGGCGTCATAGCAGAGACAACAATACAGACTACAGATTTACACTGTAAACGACCTAATCTTTTCTCCAAGTTTATACATCAGTAACTGACATTAAAATCACAGGGGGCGCTGGAACCTATCCCAGCTGCACTCAGGCAGCAGGGAATTCATCGCAATTTAGATTTTAGGCCCTATTGCCCACCCCACGTAAAAAGTGGTTTTATTTTGCTGTGAAAGATGTTGTAAAGACCTGTGTGTTTGTTTTCAGGCCAATTCATATTATAACTTGTTTTGTTAAGTTCTTGTGAACTTACTGACTGAATCTGGACATTTCTCAAGCATGTTTGTCATTTTTGTGTCCTGCAGACGTCTGTGAAGCACAATTTCTGCCTGAAAAAAAGGAGTTTAGCCTCTGGATGGTGAAGGAGGATCCATCAACGAGGAAGACCAGTTGCCACGGACCCTCTGGCGTCTCCTTTTCCTCTTTAACACAGACCATTCCCTGTAAAAAGGAAGAAGAAGTTTCACTGACCCCCCACATTAAAGATGAAGAGGACGAACACTGCATCAGTCAGGAGGGAGATTATATTGAAGGACTGGTGGAGTTCCCAGTGACTGGTGTCCCTGTGAAGAGTGAAGATGATGAGGTCAAAGGTG
This sequence comes from Nerophis ophidion, assembly GCF_033978795.1. NCBI lineage: Eukaryota > Metazoa > Chordata > Actinopteri > Syngnathiformes > Syngnathidae > Nerophis > Nerophis ophidion. The sequence goes on from NC_084638.1 coordinate 16,394,782, forward strand.
AAAGTGAGGAGAAGGGAGAGGCGGAGCCTCCAAGCAGCAGCTCAACACAACACATGACAACAGAAGCTGATGGAGACCACTGTGGAGGATCACAAGCAGACAAGCTCTTAGCTCCACTATCAGATAGTGAGGACACAACGTCACACTCTCCTGACACTGATGATGAAGACTCTAAAGATGATAAGACATGTCACACTGACAACACTCACTTCACATGTTCTTATTGTGACAAAACCTTTAAATACCATAGTCTTCTGAAAAGACACATGAGAATACACACTGGAGAAAAACCCTTTTCTTGCTCAGAATGTGGTAAATGTTTTGTAACAAGTTGCAATTTGAAAGTACACATGAAAACACACACCGGAGAAAAACCTTTTATCTGTTCACTCTGTGGTAAAGGTTTTGCACAAAGATCATGTTTGGTAAAACACAGAAGATTACACACTGGTGAAAAACCTTTTTCTTGTTCAATCTGTAGCTTATCTTTTACAAGGAAGGGACATTTGAAAGTGCACATGGGATCACACACTGGTGAAATACATTTTTCCTGTTCAATCTGTAGTAAAAGCTTTTTGGAAAGTCACCATTTGAAAGTACACATGAGAACACACACTGGTGAAAAACCTTTTGTCTGTTCAATCTGTGGTAAAGCATTTGTACAAAGTTACCATTTGAAAAGACACATGAGAACACACACTGGTGAAAAACCTTGTTCATGTTCAATATGTGGCTTATCTTTTACAAGGAGGGAACATTTGAAAGTACACATGACAACACACACTGGTGAAAAACCTTGTATCTGTTCAATCTGTAGTAAAGGTTTTGTGGAAAGTCAGAATTTGAAAAGACACATGAGAACACACACTGGTGAAAAACCTTTTTCGTGTTCTATCTGTGGCTTATCTTTTACAAGGAAGGAACATTTGAAAGGGCACATAAGATTGCACAATAGTGAACAAACTTTATCTTGTTGAATCGGTGGTAAAGGTTTTACAAACTGCAGGATTTTGAAATAAACTGTCAAGACTTTAATTTGGACTTTCTAACATAAGCACATATAACGTGTGACGATTTTTGTGTAACAAACTTTTTAACAACTTTTTGATATGCTTCTACATTTATAGATAGTAGATTTTATTTTGGTGCTTTTTTTCAGTCAAGTGCATGCATTAATATGCAACATTGTGTACTTTTATTAAAAAAATCAACAGAACAATTTAACTGAAAAGGTGAGAGTAAACAGTACAAGACATATTTTACATACAATCCCCATTTCAGACTTATTCACAGTAGTGTTTTCTATAGGTGTTTGAAATATTGAAGTATTACTTATTATTTCCAATTAGTAATGATCCCATTAGCACCTTTATAGGATATACAAATGTACTGGTTCACATTTGAAACATCTTCTGGACCACTTCAGGAAGCTTATTTTTAATGTTATACATCATTTGAACAGTTGTCTTTTATACAAATGTGTGTGTAACTTTGTGTGACAACAAATGTGATACTTTATTAATCATTTGTTGGGTGTCTATACCATTTTATTAATTATCTTTATTACTTTCTTTTGTAATATAATGATTGTGTTGTAACTGTTGTATATGTTTGTCCCAAAACCTTTATGTAATAAAAAAAATGTGAGAGAAATTGGCTTAATTGTTTTACAAATTTAAATTTGTGGATTAAAAAAATATCCCCATTGCCTCTATAAATAAACAGGAAGTCCCAGAGAGTACATTAGCCTGCATGCTATGCTTTGATACACAATCCACTAAATTATTTATTCTAGTCTTTAATCGTTTGTTCTTCTCTGGAACTACGCAGCTAGAGGAACATGAGCGAAAAGAAGTCGAAATTGGAGACATGAAAATGCTTTTAAGCACAAGAAAGCTGCTGTTTTACTTAATAATTGTGTGTTTTTCTGATGTGTAAAAACATTTATAGTTATTTCATTTTACATCTTCTCATGTATTTATTTTTTCTTACCTCGGTCTTCGACATACTTAGGCTATTTTTGAACTTCTCTCAGATTTGGGACATTTGGTTTGGAATCACAGAAATACCCGGACACTTTCTGTGCATCTGGTTTTTGGAGTTGTTGGGAAGAAAAAAGTCTGTGATTTGAACCAACCCGGCAGGTGGCTTGTTCAGTCTCCTTACCGTGGCTTTCTCTTAAGGTGACTCCATAATTTTTCATAGAAATGATGCCTTGGCTTGGACATATTACACTCACATATCTTTCACTTGTTCCCATTCCAGACAATGCTGTTGCTATTACGGCCCTTGTAACGACAGGGAAGTTCTTCTTGGACTGGAATATTTCGGTGTGTATGGTCTACTCTCAGGAACTGTTCCCCACTTCAGTCAGGTAAGCAATATATATATATATATATATATATATATATACTGTAATAGTTTGGAAATATCACATCTAGTGCTGGTGTGAACGATGAGGTTCGCCCTACCGGTAAAAATTCAAACCCCTCTTTACCAGTCTGGTTCATTCGGCAGGTGGCACAGAGCCCACTTCATGTCATAGGTCATAGGTTAGATTGGTATTTAAAAAAAAAAAAAACGTTCCAATTAAGTGTACAGAGTGCACATTGTACAAAACATTGTACTTACGTATTTCTATTTTATATATATATATATAAAATATGGCATAGAGACCCAACAAATGATTCATAAAGTTACACATTTGTAGTTCCACAAAGTTACACACACACACACACACATATATATATATATATATATATATATATATATATATATATATATATATTTATATATATATATATATATTTTTTTTTTTTATTTATTTATTTTTTTTATTTATTTATTTTTTCATTATTATTATTTTTTTTATTTATTTTAACATCATTCGTATTGTGTCTTTTTTTTCAAGGTCTAGTTGGTATGAGCATTGTATTTAATTTGATTTATTTTATATTCCTATGCAATTGTTGAACTTGCTATACAATATTGAATCGTGTTGTGTTGAAAGTGCCTTGATATGTGTGTGAATTGTATGCAGGGGCGCCGAAAGGGGGGGGGGGGGGGGTAAAGGAGACGGATTCTAGGGGCCCATGATGGAGGGGGGCCCAGAGAGGTCCCCCTCTTGTATGTAAAATAGCATCAAAAAATGTTGCCCCTATTTTGGGGGCAGAGGTGGGTAGAGTAGCCAGAAATTGTACTCAAGTAAGAGTACTGTTACTTTAGAGATTTATTACTCAAGTAAAAGTAAGGAGTAGTCACCCAAATATTTAGTTGAGTAAAGTAAAAAGTATGTTGTGAAAAAACTACTCAAGTACTGAATAACTGATGAGTAACCTGTTTGTTTAATGATTACGGCAACAAATAATGCACAAAAACATAAAAATAGCAATGAGCAAATTCAGAGCCAGGAATATCTCTTAAGCAACTAAAACAATAATATATATTAAATAATAGTACATTAAAATGAAAAAAAATTAAGGCACATTGAGCCACAATAACTTGACAGCACCATATGCTTAGTAGGTATTCAATGATTGATTGATTGATTGATTGAAACTTGTATTAGTAGATTGCACAGTACAGTACATATTCCGTACAATTGACCACTAATTGGTAACACCCCAATAATTTGTCAACGTTAATCAATTACTTAATAAATGACCAGGTCGAGGTGATCTACTTCATATATACATATACATACACACACATATCATATATATATATATATATATATACATACTTATATATATCCATCCATTTTCTACCGCGTATTCCCTTTTGGGGTGGCGGGGGGCGCTGGTGCCTATCTCAGCTACAATCGGGCGGAAGGCGGGGTACACCCTGGACAAGTCGCCACCTCATCGCAGGGCCAACACAGATAGACAGACAACATTCACACACTAGGACCAATTTAGTGTTGCCAATCAACCTATCCCCAGGTGCATGTCTTTAGAAGTGGGAGGAAGCCGGAGTACCCGGCGGGAACCCACGCATTCACGGGGAGAACATGCAAACTCCACACAGAAAGATACTTATATATATACAGTATATAATTTATATGTATTTATTTTGGCGTTTTGTTGACATTTTAAAGGTGTTTTAATGAATATACATGCATGTTTAACATATAGATTCCTATCTTTCATGGAGACAAGAATATAAGTGTGTGTATTATCTGATTCTGATGACTTGCATTGTAGTTTTGATAACGTCCACGTTTTCAAATGGAGGAGAGAAAAAAAGTTCCTCCTTTCAGTCTAATACCACATGAAACTTGTTGGTTTTTAACATCTTATTTGTCCTGCTTCCATATTCGTTTTTATACACTTTACAATAAATACATTGACGGCAAACTTCGTAGTTTGCTAGCTTATTTGCACTGGCTTTCGGGGACTCTTATTTTGTTAGCGCAGGCGCGATGGAGCGGCACTTTTATTGTGAAGACAGGAACTGTGCGATCAGTCTTTAGGCTTTTGACGGGAAGTACGTTTGAAATAAAAAGTGTCTTTTTTCATTTCAAACAGCTCACTTTTTGTTTCATCTGACCACAGAACTCCAGAAGGCCTTATCTTTGTCCATGTGATGTCAGATGAAACAAAAAATGGAGCTGTTTGACCACAACACCCAGCAATATGTTTGGAGGAGAAAATTTGAGGCCTTTAATCCCAGGAATACTATGTCCACTGTCAAGCATGATGGTGGTAGTATTATGCTCTGGGCCTGTTTTTTTGCCAATGGAACTGCTGCTCTAAATGGGACAAGGAAAAGGGAGGATTACCTCCAAATTCTTCCGAATAACCTAAAATCCTCAGCCCCGAGGTTGGGATTTGGGCGCAGTTGGGTGTTTCCCCAGGACAATGACCCTTAAACACACGTTAAAAACTGGTAAAGGAATGGCTAAATCAGTCTAGAATTAAGGCTTTAGAATGGCCTTCCCAAAGTCCTGACTTGTGGACAATGCTGAAGAAAGAAGTCCATGTCAGAAAACCAACAAGTTTAGCTGAACTGCACCAATTTTATCGAGAGGAGTGGTCAAAAATTCAACCAGAAGTTTGTGGATGGATACCAAAAGCGCCTTATTGCAGTGAAACTTGCCAAGGGACATGTAAGCAAATGTTAACATTGCTGTATGTATACTTTTGACCCAGCAGATATATTTGCTCAGATTTTCAGTAGACCCATAATAAATTCATAAAAGAAGCAAACTTCATGAATGTTTTTTGTGACCAACAAGTATGTGCTCCAATCACTCTATCACAAAAAAATAAGAGTTGTAGAAATTATTGACAACTCAAGACAGCCATGACATTATGTTCTTTACAACTTTTGACCATGACTGTATGTGCAGCTAAAAAGAAGATGAAATGGGCAAAGTAAAAGGAAACAGAGGCATGGCATTAATGGGACACTTACCTGACTAAGACACTGGAGGGCTGGTTGCACATGAGCCTTGAAGCCAGACTGAACCTGTTTGGAGACTTAGTCTTAGACTAGTCAGGAAGTAGAAGAGCAGAATTCTGCTTCTTGAATTCACAGCTGAAAAGATGTGATATGAGTGAAGATGCACCTTCTGGATGGACTTCCTTCACCAGAGTGAGGTGTCGGCTTAGCGTGAGCAGCGTAACCAGCTCACGGTGTCTTTTGTGCTCCGACAGCTGGTGACGGTGGTAACGAGCTCTCAGAGAGACGTGCAGGCTGAAGGCTGAGTGACACACAGCAGTCGGCACACAGTGAGGACTTTGCTTTTTCACGCACCTCCAAATGTTCTTCTGACTTTGTGTGAAGATGATGTTCACTCTGCCACATGCTAACATCTGCACATGGATTCACCTGCTTTTGTTGGGAATGTGCTGAGTCATCTTCTTCCTCCAGCATGCTTTGTGCACTGGAACACAGAGAGATGTCTCCATCGCTGAGGGACCTCATCACACTTGGACTTTTCTTTCACATCTGCACAAATTGCTCCTCATCTTACATGATGTCTTCTTTGGCTGTTTATGGCTGAGAAAACACCTTCTATCTGCATTTTTCAACAATATTTTGCCAGTGAATCATGTTGATGTTGATCTTTGTGTCCATATAGTTGTGATGTCATCATTTGGGGCTCATGTGTCATCACATTGACAAGGATTTCTTCTTTCCTGTTCAAACCAATAGACAGCTGCTTGTCGGTGAATATCACCTTGTGTCACATCTCATCATTATTTTTACAAATATTTTGGAACAATAGTAGTATTTTTAAGTACTTTTGTATGTTAATGTTAATTGTTTTTTATGTAACATTTAAGAATGATGATTATGAGAACTGCTGTCCAGTTATCATATCTTGTTTTCTGATTGCATTAGTCTCATTTGCAATGCAGTTGCACTCCCAAGACCTTTAGATGGCAGCACTGTATAACTATTTATGGTACGTTGTCAAACTAGAAAGTAGCTTTTTTCCAGGAAAACAAATGTGTTAGGTTGCACCCTACAAAGTGTCAATACTGTAAGAATTGTCCTCATAACACAAAACTGTAAATTCTAACTATAATCTTAGTTGTCGTTTCCTTTACCAAATTCCAAGGTGTGGAAATCGCCATGTAAAACCGCTCATGCTAATAATAGCCTGTCTATGGCAAATCCTATGTAAATTAGCAATAAGCTAGCGCATTTTGGAAGAGTGTCGCATTACTTTGCGTTTGAGCTGTTTTTTATTAAGCACACTTTGTTGGTGTTGAAAATGGCAACGTGACTTAGAGGGAGTTTGGCTGAGTCCAGCCTGAGTGATGCTTGAGTGATTGTTTACGTGAGCCCGTGTTTAGCCTGAAACCGGACATGACCTCACATGCAACAAAGGTATCAAACTATTGCACCGTTTGATTTTATGTAAATTGATAATACCGAGGGAATTCGGTCATTACCTACAAAAATACTGATTTCGGTAGCCAACCCTACCAGTTAGTGTGACGGGGGGGGACAGTGACACAAGATTTTTATGACAAAGCATTGCAAAATATTTATATTTTTTGAAAACCTTTGCTGTTTTTTCCGTTCCTTTTTGCATAGTCATTTTTGCTTGATTACCAAACATGCCGAGGATGTCATTAGGGAAGTAAACAAGGTAGGCCGTTCTTATACTCTTGATATTCATTGTTTTATGTGTACAATGTTTCATGTACATTCTGGGTGTTTTATTCAGTAAAAACTTGTCAAATACAATTCTGTTTTGGGGGTGGTTTGTCATTACACACAAGATAACACTTTCAGCTTGAAGTCATGCAAAACAATATTTAAATTATCTTAAGCCTTTACCATGTCCGGAATGTGAAAACCTAAAATATTTTGTCAAATGTCAACAGAATGAATGAATAAATGACATTGCTCTTTATTCAATCAATCAATCAATGTTTATTTATATAGCCCCAAATCACAAATGTCTCAAAGGACTGCACAAATCATTACGACTACAACATCCTCGGAAGAACCCACAAAAGGGCAAGGAAAACTCACACCCAGTGGGCAGGGAGAATTCACATCCAGTGGGACGCCAGTGACAATGCTGACTATGAGAAACCTTGGAGAGGACCTCAGATGTGGGCAACCCCCCCCCCCCCCCCCCCCCCCCCTCTAGGGGACCGAAAGCAATGAATGTCGAGCGGGTCTAACATGATACTGTGAAAGTTCAATCCATAGTGGCTCCAAGACAGCAGCGAGAGTCCCGTCCACAGGAAACCATCTCAAGCGGATCAGCAGCGTAGATTATTAAAACACAATCTTTTATGGAAATGACAGCAAATTTAAGAGAATAAAATAACACAATTCAACTGATCTTCTGTTGATGCTAGTAGTGGAAATGTATACACATCTGCTGTGTGTGACAGTGGGTGTGGGTACGATTCCTGGTCAGGATGGGAAGGTTAACATTGAGCAGAATCATCATGATTGCTGTGCTGTGGCGACCTCTCATGGGAAAAATACTGAAAGACATTTTCAGATTTAATTCTGTTGAATGTTATTTTGCACTCCAACATGAATTATTTGATCATGTTTTTATTACAATGTGTTCTCATTGCTCCAAGACATATGTCTAATTAAATACAGGTTTCAGTCAAATAGTAAAACATGTTTTTCACATTGTCACATCGATGACATCTATTAAACAAGACAAGAAGCAAAGAAATAAACAGAGACCTAATTCAATTGTGCTCAATATGAGGAAAAACTTGTCGACCTGTAACCTCTTACAGTGTCACCCGAGCTCTCACGGAAAAAGGTTCACGTCTCCTCTTTTATTTGGATATTCCCCGTTTACATATCAACAGCTGTTTCTAAAGGAATGGGGGGGCGGGGGGGGGGGGGGGGGTGTAAACAGCCCTTGTTTTTGGTCACAGTAACACAAAAGTAAAAGATACCTCAGGCTTGTACTGGTCCTGGATCGAGCTTGGGCAAGTCTTGGATCACAATAGATAACCCCTCCCGTTTCCTCCCATCGTATACAGCGGAATTCCAAGCCTTTGGCTTGATGCAACAAAGACAGCTTTTCGTCTGTTCGAAATCCCTGCCGATTTTTACCCAATCAACAGTATTCAGGGGGTGTCATAATGATGGTGCCTTTAGCACCCTCTACATCCTGTATAGACAGTTTGCAAGCCCAGTTATATGTTGCAAATGGCTGTGCAGTACGCACATGAAATATTGCAAGACATATTTGATCAACAGCCATACAGGTCACACTGAGGGTGGCCGTAAAAAAAACTTTAAGACTGTTATAAATATGTGCCAGACTTTGAACCCACACCAAACAAGAATGTCAAACACATTTCAGGAGAACATCCGCACCGTAATACAACATAAACACAACAGAACAAATACCCAGAATCCCATGCAGCCCTAACTCTTCCGGGCTACAATATACACACCCCCGCTACCACCAACCCCCCACGCACCCACCCTCCCTACTTGAGTCGGTTGAGGTGGTGTATGTAGCCCGGGAGAGTTAGGGCTGCAAGGTGTTCTGGGTATTTGCTCTCTTGTGTTTAAGTTGTGTTAGGATGCGGATGTTCTCCCAAAATGTGTTTGTCATTCTTGTTTGGTGTGGGTTCAAAGTGTGGCGCATATTTGTAACAGTGTTAAAGTTGTTTATACGGCCACCCTCAGTGTGACCTGTATGGTTGTTGACCAAGTACGTCTTGCAGCCTGTAAGATTGTTCTGCACAAGTCTCACACAATATGATACAAAGCTGTCACTATGGTTGTGTGATGTAAAAGCGTGCACGATGATAAGTTGTACAGTAGTCCTCTGATTGAGAGTGCGTGAACCCCTGGGGGTACGTGAAGATATGCCAAGGGACAGGTAAGATTTATTAAAAATATTCTAAAAAATAGCAGCGATTCATAAATACTGTATAAATATATTTAATGGATAATACTTCAACAAAATATGAATGTAAGTTCATAAACTGTGAAAATAAATGCAACTATGCAATATTCAGTATTGACAGCTAGATTTTTGTGGACATGTTCCATAAATATTGATGTTAAAGATTTCTTTTTTTGTGAAGAAATGTTTAGAATTAAGTTCATGAATCCAGATGGATCTCTATTAAAATCCCCAAAGGGGGAGGAGGGGTTGCCCACATATGCGGTCCTCTCCAAGGTTTCTCATAGTCACTACCGCCGACGTCCCACTGGGTTGAGTTTTTCCTTGCCCATATGTGGGCCCTACCGAGGATGCCGTTGTGGTTTGTGCAGCCCTTTGAGACACTTGTGATTTAGGGCTATATAAATAAACATTGATTGATTGAAATCTGGAGGTAATGAAGGACTCAGACTTGAACTTTAACAGCCGCATTAAGTCAATATCATCAGCAGCTTTTACCAACTGAAACACATTGCCAACATCAGAGGAATAATGTCTGAATCAGACTTAGAAAGACCAAGTCTTTGCCTCCAGCAGTTTAGACTACTGTAATGGTCTTTTCACTGGGCTCTCTAAACCAACTGTAAAGCAACTGCAGTACACCCAGAATGCTGCTGCTCAAGTCCTGACCAGAACCAGGAAATATGAGCATATTAGTCTGTATCAGTCCTGGCTTCCTGTTGCTACACAGGTCTCCTTGTGTACGAGTCCTTTCATGGTCTTGTGCCAAAGTACATCTCTGACATGTTAGAACCGTATGAACCATCTCCAGCTCTGAGAACCTTGTTTTATGATCATTATTCTTCTTTTATTTTTAAGAATTTTTCATGGTTCTTGCATTTTATTTTTGCCTTCTTGTCATTTTCTGTAAAGCACTTTGAATTGTGCTCTATAAATAAACTGGCCTTCCCTACTTGTTTTCAGAATAAAACACTTATTTCCAGCTTGAAAGGCACTGCTCATTTCTAGATATAGAGATGTTGATTGGAGATATCTTCATTCAAGATGTCTTATCAAGTCAAATGTTTGACTAGTTTCAAGTAGTTGTTCAATGAATAGGTTGGGGTTCATTTGAAAAAAAAACAGCTGATGAGGAAGTTTGGCTGCAAACTTGACACACCAGTTGTGGTTGTCAGGTCACGTGATTTCCCAGAAAAGCCACTCAAGCATCTACCTGACGTGGCCACAAGGGGCGCTCTCTAGTAAAGGTGACCAGAGTGGTGTCTAGAGAGAGTGTAGACAACCAAACAACAGGCGCCATGTTGGGGACCAACTGAGTCATTTTGATGTTAGTTTTCCTGAAAATGACTCGAATTATAATTGTACTTCTGCTCATTAACTTACAAAGTATATTTTAATGGCAATTTTGCATCCATATTTGATGCACTCGGACGCTACATTCATGCAGTGTTAAGTCACCAGCAGGCTTCTAACACACTCCCGCTGGCGCAATGTACGTCAGCAAATACAGAACCACCAAAAAAAAAACATTTTTCCTAATTTCCTAACCAACAATCATGGAGAAATTGTGACTTTTATCTGAAGTACATCAATTGTGGTGTCTGCTTCCAATGTATTGTTTGTAATCACTGCGCTATATGCCTGTCATTTTACTCTGGATTTTTTAAATAATTTACATAAGGTTTTGTTTTGAGCAAAACCTTAACCTGATTTTATGATCACCATATTAACTTGAATATTAAATTAATGTTACTTTTTATATATCCATCCATTTTTTTACCACTTATTCCCTTTGGGGTCGCTGGTGCCTATCTCAGCTACAATCGGGCGGATGGCGGGGTACACCCTGGACAAGTCGCCACCTCATCACAGGGCCAACACAGATAGACATACAACATTCCCACTCACATTCACACACTATGGCAACACTAAATTGGTTCATCAACCTATCCCCAGGTGCATGTCTTTGGAGGTGGGAGGAAGCCGGAGTACCCGGAGGGAACCCACGCATTCATGTGGAGGACATGCAAACTCCACACAGAAAGATCCCAAGCCCGTGATTGAACCCTGACTGCTCAGGACCTTCGTATTGTGAGGCAAACGCACTAACCCCTCTTCCACCGTGAAGCCCTGCTACATTTCCTTTGTTCCTCAAATCTACCATAGATGGATTTTGTAGCCACTTTGTTTCGATCACTCTGTCCTAGAGATAGCAAAGAAAACTAATTAAATAAAGTCTGAGTCAATTGTCACGCTTCTGCACCTGAGTCCTCATTTTCGCCCAGACCTAACAACTAGCATGTTTTCTGGGACTGCTCTGCCATAAAGGACTATTCGAAAGAGATACACCAAGCTCTACAGGATATTTTCAAATGACCCCTTGAAAGTAAGACTCTGTTTTTCAGGATTGGCTGAAAAAAAGAGAAATACTTCATGAATATCTTACTAGTGGCTTGTAAAAAGAGCATCACCAGGAAATGGATATTACAGGAGGGCCCAACTTTGAAGCTATGGATGGAAATCACAATGGACATTCATAAAACAGAGAAGATAACGTCTTTTATAGTGAATTATATTTATATAGCGCTTTTTCTCTAGTGACTTTTATTGATTATGATTTTATTTACCCCCGGGCTTCACAGTGGCAGAGGGGTTAGTGCGTCTGCCTCAATACGAAGGTCCAGAGTGGTCTGGGGCTCAATCCCGGGCTCGGGCTCTTTCTGTGTGGAGTTTGCATGTCCTCCCTGTGAATTTGTGGGTTACCTCCGGGTACTCCGGCTTCCTCCCACTTCCAATCAACCTGGGGATAGGTTGATTGGCAACACTAAATTGGCCCTAGTGTATGAATGTGAGTGTGAATGTTGTCTGTCTATCTGTATTGCCCCTGCAATGAGGTGGTGACTTGTCCAGGGTGTACCTCACCTTCCGCCCGATTGTAGCTGAGATAGGCACCATGCAGCGCCCCCTGCAACCCCAAAGGGAATAGGTGGTAGAAAATGGATGGATGGATGGATTTTATTTGAGAAATTTACGTTATACTTGGAATACTGGGTCGATTATGTCACGCCCCATAAGCCTGATTTTATTATTTTGTAAATAGTGATTAAACTAGTTAAAAAAAAGTAGATGACTACCTATAAGTCAATATTTTTTGTTCTATTTATTTATTTACTATCTGTTTATATTATTTATTGTTATTAAGTTTGTTCGTTTTTGTTTGCTGTTTTCCTGTGAGTGTTTTGCTGGGTTTCAGCAGTTTTTGTTTTCATAGTTCTCTGTTGCTCTTGGTTTTTGTTCTTTTATCAATAAATATCCCCCTTTTTTTTTTTACTGCTCGGTGCCACCTCTTTCATCTGCATTATAAAAATCACTAAAGGATTTTATGTAGCATTCCCAATTTCCAGTTTTTGGTGAATTCTTGTGAAATATCCACTGTCATGTTACTCTTTGTAATGAATTAATTTGTAAATTAAGAAAATATTTACTGGGTCCTGCTGCTCGTTCACTTTTTGTGGTGTCATTTTGCTACCTGTAAAGGAAAGTATTTGATTTTAAATATATAAATAATTCTCCATATTGGCAGACATAGTGATTCATTTATTCAGCAGAGCAATAAAACTTGGATCTAAAAAAAAAGTAAACACAAATGCTGTCTTCTTCGCTGATAAAACATGATAGCAACATGCATCAATAAAGTACCATCTATCAATCTGCTAGCTCACGATCGCCCCCACTTCTCAGTGTGGCGAATTGGAGTACTACAAGAAGCACTCTAATACAGTGCTTAAATCTGTATTTTTAGTCTAATTATCAAGGAAAAATTCGATCACTTTTATTTTAAACATCAATGCTAAGGTTTTGTCCAGTAGTGGACCGATAACGTCTGATGATGACGATGATGATGATGAAGATTTATCTGTGCAAGTGAACAAATGGATCCACAAAGGGACAACAACCCTTTCCACAGTAGACTACACACACATCAGAAACATCAATCTTAGAAGCCCACAACCATATATTTGAAGACGACTTTAGGATTAAAAGTGAAGATGTGAGGTGAACTAAGTACAAATGCAGCAATAAAAACAACCAAGTCCACTCACGATGGCTCTAAAGTTCAGTGATGTGTTGCTAACTTCAGCATATTTATTCTTTGTTGATGTTTTGCAGAAGTTAACATCCATGATGTAACAATGCTGCTAATCTACTAAAGTCCACATTTTGTTAACAATTGTATTCATTCATTCTTTCAATTGGACAATAACATCAACAAAATGCAATTGAAAAAATGTGTGGATTTATAAGAGACAAAAAAAACCCAAATTCATATAATAAGATGTCCTCTTTTCAAAGATGAGAAAAAAAATAAAATAGTAGCAAAATATTAGATATTCAATAAATCCACACAACTAAAGAAGTAAGTACAGGACAACATATAACAGTTGAAGATGAGACGTACTACATACAACATCAAATATACATTCATATTAAACATTCTGTGTTTTTAAAGTACATTTAGCACAATCACTGTTTAAGTGTTTTTAAATCCCTGCAGCTTCCATGACTGTTACACACTTGTGTTTATTGACCTGCTTCTTAAACCTGAACCTTTTATCACACAGAGTGCAACCAAACGGTTTCTCTCCAGTGTGTGTTCTCATGTGTGATATAATTTCATACTTAGTGTTGAATCGTTTAGCACAAGCTGAGCAAGCAAACAGTTTCTCTCCAGTGTGTGTGCTCATGTGTCTGGTCATATTTTGCTTTCTGGAGAAACTCTTCTTGCAAACAGAGCAAGTAAAAGGTTTCTCTCCAGTATGTGTTTTCATGTGTTTGGTCATGTCAGGCTTTCTGGCGAAACTCTTCTTACAAACAGAGCAAGCAAAAGGTTTCTCTCCAGTGTGTGTTCTCATGTGTCTGGTCATGTGTTGCTTTGTGCAGAAACTCTTCTTACAAACAGAGCAAGTAAAAGGTTTCTCTCCAGTATGTATTCTCATGTGTTCTGTAAAATGACTCTTCTGTCTAAATGATTTCCCACATTCAGAGCAGTCAAAGTGTTTGTTGTTAGTGTGATGTCTCGTATCACCTTTAGAGTCATTTTTACTCTCCAAAGGTTTTTGGATGTGGTCACTGTGATCAGAAGAGTCTGACATCATGTGGTCCATGTCTGACAGTGGAGCAAAGATGTTGTCTGGTTCTGACTTTATATCTTCAAAATGCTCTCCATCAGCTTCTGTGATGTGTTGACTTACAAGCTCCGCCCCTCTGTTCTCCTCACTTTGACTGTGATGAAGCTGTAAGGACTGAGCTTCATCTTCATCATTAATCTTCTCCAACCGTTGAAGGTGCTCCCACAGTTCCTCATCTTCCTCTTTAATGTGGGAGGGGGCCTGTAGCTCTTTCTGTCCCACACTGGAGCTCCACTCCTGCTGCTTGGAGGGAATCTCTTCATGACTCCCCCCTGAGACCTGCTGGACGTCTGCAGAACATAAAACACAAAAGAGGTGTTACTGTATTGAAGTATTCAAACTATTCACATGTGAGCTAGGCCAAATAGAAAGTGATGGGCAAGCTACCTGGAAAATGTAGTATGCTAAGCTACAAGCTCAAATCTCATCCACCGTAATAAAAACGATCCTAAATTTTTGTTTAGTACGGTAGCATCGCTAACCCAACAAGGGACTCCTTCCAGTAGCTCCACCCACTCAGCTGATGACTTTATGCAATTCTTTAGTAAGAAAATTGAAGTCATTAGAAAGGAGATTAAAGACAATGCGTCCCAGCTACAACGGGGTTCTATTAACACTGATACGATGGTATATACGGCGGATACTGCCCTCCAAAATAGTTTCTCTCGTTTTGAGGAAATAACATTAGAGGAATTGTTACAACGTGTAAATGGAATAAAACAGACAACATGTTTACTTGACCCTCTTCCTGGGAAACTGATCAAGGAGCTCTTTGTATTATTAGGTCCATCAGTGCTAAATATTATAAACTTATCACTCTCCTCGGGCACTGTTCCCCTAGCATTCAAAAAAGCGGTTATTCATCCTCTTCTTAAAAGACCTAACCTCGATCCTGACCTCATGGTAAACTACCGACCGAATTTTTCATGGTTCTTGCATTTTATTTTTGCCTTCTTGTCATTTTCTGTAAAGCACTTTGAATTGTGCTCTATAAATAAACTGGCCTTCCCTACTTGTTTTCAGAATAAAACACTTATTTCCAGCTTGAAAGGCACTGCTCATTTCTAGATATAGAGATGTTGATTGGAGATATCTTCATTCAAGATGTCTTATCAAGTCAAATGTTTGACTAGTTTCAAGTAGTTGTTCAATGAATAGGTTGGGGTTCATTTGAAAAAAAAACAGCTGATGAGGAAGTTTGGCTGCAAACTTGACACACCAGTTGTGGTTGTCAGGTCACGTGATTTCCCAGAAAAGCCACTCAAGCATCTACCTGACGTGGCCACAAGGGGCGCTCTCTAGTAAAGGTGACCAGAGTGGTGTCTAGAGAGAGTGTAGACAACCAAACAACAGGCGCCATGTTGGGGACCAACTGAGTCATTTTGATGTTAGTTTTCCTGAAAATGACTCGAATTATAATTGTACTTCTGCTCATTAACTTACAAAGTATATTTTAATGGCAATTTTGCATCCATATTTGATGCACTCGGACGCTACATTCATGCAGTGTTAAGTCACCAGCAGGCTTCTAACACACTCCCGCTGGCGCAATGTACGTCAGCAAATACAGAACCACCAAAAAAAAACATTTTTCCTAATTTCCTAACCAACAATCATGGAGAAATTGTGACTTTTATCTGAAGTACATCAATTGTGGTGTCTGCTTCCAATGTATTGTTTGTAATCACTGCGCTATATGCCTGTCATTTTACTCTGGATTTTTTAAATAATTTACATAAGGTTTTGTTTTGAGCAAAACCTTAACCTGATTTTATGATCACCATATTAACTTGAATATTAAATTAATGTTACTTTTTATATATCCATCCATTTTTTTACCACTTATTCCCTTTGGGGTCGCTGGTGCCTATCTCAGCTACAATCGGGCGGATGGCGGGGTACACCCTGGACAAGTCGCCACCTCATCACAGGGCCAACACAGATAGACATACAACATTCCCACTCACATTCACACACTATGGCAACACTAAATTGGTTCATCAACCTATCCCCAGGTGCATGTCTTTGGAGGTGGGAGGAAGCCGGAGTACCCGGAGGGAACCCACGCATTCATGTGGAGGACATGCAAACTCCACACAGAAAGATCCCAAGCCCGTGATTGAACCCTGACTGCTCAGGACCTTCGTATTGTGAGGCAAACGCACTAACCCCTCTTCCACCGTGAAGCCCTGCTACATTTCCTTTGTTCCTCAAATCTACCATAGATGGATTTTGTAGCCACTTTGTTTCGATCACTCTGTCCTAGAGATAGCAAAGAAAACTAATTAAATAAAGTCTGAGTCAATTGTCACGCTTCTGCACCTGAGTCCTCATTTTCGCCCAGACCTAACAACTAGCATGTTTTCTGGGACTGCTCTGCCATAAAGGACTATTCGAAAGAGATACACCAAGCTCTACAGGATATTTTCAAATGACCCCTTGAAAGTAAGACTCTGTTTTTCAGGATTGGCTGAAAAAAAGAGAAATACTTCATGAATATCTTACTAGTGGCTTGTAAAAAGAGCATCACCAGGAAATGGATATTACAGGAGGGCCCAACTTTGAAGCTATGGATGGAAATCACAATGGACATTCATAAAACAGAGAAGATAACGTCTTTTATAGTGAATTATATTTATATAGCGCTTTTTCTCTAGTGACTTTTATTGATTATGATTTTATTTACCCCCGGGCTTCACAGTGGCAGAGGGGTTAGTGCGTCTGCCTCAATACGAAGGTCCAGAGTGGTCTGGGGCTCAATCCCGGGCTCGGGCTCTTTCTGTGTGGAGTTTGCATGTCCTCCCTGTGAATTTGTGGGTTACCTCCGGGTACTCCGGCTTCCTCCCACTTCCAATCAACCTGGGGATAGGTTGATTGGCAACACTAAATTGGCCCTAGTGTATGAATGTGAGTGTGAATGTTGTCTGTCTATCTGTATTGCCCCTGCAATGAGGTGGTGACTTGTCCAGGGTGTACCTCACCTTCCGCCCGATTGTAGCTGAGATAGGCACCATGCAGCGCCCCCTGCAACCCCAAAGGGAATAGGTGGTAGAAAATGGATGGATGGATGGATTTTATTTGAGAAATTTACGTTATACTTGGAATACTGGGTCGATTATGTCACGCCCCATAAGCCTGATTTTATTATTTTGTAAATAGTGATTAAACTAGTTAAAAAAAAGTAGATGACTACCTATAAGTCAATATTTTTTGTTCTATTTATTTATTTACTATCTGTTTATATTATTTATTGTTATTAAGTTTGTTCGTTTTTGTTTGCTGTTTTCCTGTGAGTGTTTTGCTGGGTTTCAGCAGTTTTTGTTTTCATAGTTCTCTGTTGCTCTTGGTTTTTGTTCTTTTATCAATAAATATCCCCCTTTTTTTTTTTACTGCTCGGTGCCACCTCTTTCATCTGCATTATAAAAATCACTAAAGGATTTTATGTAGCATTCCCAATTTCCAGTTTTTGGTGAATTCTTGTGAAATATCCACTGTCATGTTACTCTTTGTAATGAATTAATTTGTAAATTAAGAAAATATTTACTGGGTCCTGCTGCTCGTTCACTTTTTGTGGTGTCATTTTGCTACCTGTAAAGGAAAGTATTTGATTTTAAATATATAAATAATTCTCCATATTGGCAGACATAGTGATTCATTTATTCAGCAGAGCAATAAAACTTGGATCTAAAAAAAAAGTAAACACAAATGCTGTCTTCTTCGCTGATAAAACATGATAGCAACATGCATCAATAAAGTACCATCTATCAATCTGCTAGCTCACGATCGCCCCCACTTCTCAGTGTGGCGAATTGGAGTACTACAAGAAGCACTCTAATACAGTGCTTAAATCTGTATTTTTAGTCTAATTATCAAGGAAAAATTCGATCACTTTTATTTTAAACATCAATGCTAAGGTTTTGTCCAGTAGTGGACCGATAACGTCTGATGATGACGATGATGATGATGAAGATTTATCTGTGCAAGTGAACAAATGGATCCACAAAGGGACAACAACCCTTTCCACAGTAGACTACACACACATCAGAAACATCAATCTTAGAAGCCCACAACCATATATTTGAAGACGACTTTAGGATTAAAAGTGAAGATGTGAGGTGAACTAAGTACAAATGCAGCAATAAAAACAACCAAGTCCACTCACGATGGCTCTAAAGTTCAGTGATGTGTTGCTAACTTCAGCATATTTATTCTTTGTTGATGTTTTGCAGAAGTTAACATCCATGATGTAACAATGCTGCTAATCTACTAAAGTCCACATTTTGTTAACAATTGTATTCATTCATTCTTTCAATTGGACAATAACATCAACAAAATGCAATTGAAAAAATGTGTGGATTTATAAGAGACAAAAAAAACCCAAATTCATATAATAAGATGTCCTCTTTTCAAAGATGAGAAAAAAAATAAAATAGTAGCAAAATATTAGATATTCAATAAATCCACACAACTAAAGAAGTAAGTACAGGACAACATATAACAGTTGAAGATGAGACGTACTACATACAACATCAAATATACATTCATATTAAACATTCTGTGTTTTTAAAGTACATTTAGCACAATCACTGTTTAAGTGTTTTTAAATCCCTGCAGCTTCCATGACTGTTACACACTTGTGTTTATTGACCTGCTTCTTAAACCTGAACCTTTTATCACACAGAGTGCAACCAAACGGTTTCTCTCCAGTGTGTGTTCTCATGTGTGATATAATTTCATACTTAGTGTTGAATCGTTTAGCACAAGCTGAGCAAGCAAACAGTTTCTCTCCAGTGTGTGTGCTCATGTGTCTGGTCATATTTTGCTTTCTGGAGAAACTCTTCTTGCAAACAGAGCAAGTAAAAGGTTTCTCTCCAGTATGTGTTTTCATGTGTTTGGTCATGTCAGGCTTTCTGGCGAAACTCTTCTTACAAACAGAGCAAGCAAAAGGTTTCTCTCCAGTGTGTGTTCTCATGTGTCTGGTCATGTGTTGCTTTGTGCAGAAACTCTTCTTACAAACAGAGCAAGTAAAAGGTTTCTCTCCAGTATGTATTCTCATGTGTTCTGTAAAATGACTCTTCTGTCTAAATGATTTCCCACATTCAGAGCAGTCAAAGTGTTTGTTGTTAGTGTGATGTCTCGTATCACCTTTAGAGTCATTTTTACTCTCCAAAGGTTTTTGGATGTGGTCACTGTGATCAGAAGAGTCTGACATCATGTGGTCCATGTCTGACAGTGGAGCAAAGATGTTGTCTGGTTCTGACTTTATATCTTCAAAATGCTCTCCATCAGCTTCTGTGATGTGTTGACTTACAAGCTCCGCCCCTCTGTTCTCCTCACTTTGACTGTGATGAAGCTGTAAGGACTGAGCTTCATCTTCATCATTAATCTTCTCCAACCGTTGAAGGTGCTCCCACAGTTCCTCATCTTCCTCTTTAATGTGGGAGGGGGCCTGTAGCTCTTTCTGTCCCACACTGGAGCTCCACTCCTGCTGCTTGGAGGGAATCTCTTCATGACTCCCCCCTGAGACCTGCTGGACGTCTGCAGAACATAAAACACAAAAGAGGTGTTACTGTATTGAAGTATTCAAACTATTCACATGTGAGCTAGGCCAAATAGAAAGTGATGGGCAAGCTACCTGGAAAATGTAGTATGCTAAGCTACAAGCTCAAATCTCATCCACCGTAATAAAAACGATCCTAAATTTTTGTTTAGTACGGTAGCATCGCTAACCCAACAAGGGACTCCTTCCAGTAGCTCCACCCACTCAGCTGATGACTTTATGCAATTCTTTAGTAAGAAAATTGAAGTCATTAGAAAGGAGATTAAAGACAATGCGTCCCAGCTACAACGGGGTTCTATTAACACTGATACGATGGTATATACGGCGGATACTGCCCTCCAAAATAGTTTCTCTCGTTTTGAGGAAATAACATTAGAGGAATTGTTACAACGTGTAAATGGAATAAAACAGACAACATGTTTACTTGACCCTCTTCCTGGGAAACTGATCAAGGAGCTCTTTGTATTATTAGGTCCATCAGTGCTAAATATTATAAACTTATCACTCTCCTCGGGCACTGTTCCCCTAGCATTCAAAAAAGCGGTTATTCATCCTCTTCTTAAAAGACCTAACCTCGATCCTGACCTCATGGTAAACTACCGACCGGTGTCTCACCTTCCCTTTATTTCAAAAATCCTTGAAAAAATTGTTGCGGAGCAGTTAAATGAACACTTAGCGTCTAACAATCTATGTGAAACCTTTCAATCCAGTTTCAGGGCAAATCACTCCACGGAGACAGCCCTCGCAAAAATGACTAATGATCTATTGCTAACGATGGATTCTGATGCGTCATCTATGTTGCTGCTCCTCGATCTAAGCGCTGCTTTCGATACTGTCGATCATAATATTTTATTAGAACGTATCAGAACACGAATTGGTATGTCAGACTTAGCCCTGTCTTGGTTTAACTCTTATCTTACTGATAGGATGCAGTGTGTCTCCCATAACAATGTGACCTCGGACTACGTTAAGGTAACGTGTGGAGTTCCCCAGGGTTCGGTCCTTGGCCCTGCACTCTTCAGCATCTACATGCTGCCGCTAGGTGACATCATACGCAAATACGGTATTAGCTTTCACTGTTATGCTCCTCTCTGAGCTGCAACCTTATCGTGGTAGAGGAGTTTGCGTGTCCCAATGATCCTAGGAGCTATGTTGTCCGGGGGCATAAAGCCCCCTGGTAGGGTCTCCCAAGGCAAACAGGTTCTAGGTGAGGGATCAGACAAAGAGCAGCTCGAAGACCTTTATGAAGAAGAAACATCATGGACCCAGATTTCCCTCGCCCGGACGCGGGTCACCGGGGCCCCCCTCTGGAGCCAGGCCCGGAGGTGGGGCACGATGGCGAGCGCCTGGTGGCCGGGCCTGTTCCCATGGGGCCCGGCCGGGCACAGCCCGAAGAGGCAACGTGGGTCACCCCTCCAATGGGCTCACCACCCATAGCAGGGGCCATAGAGGTCGGGTGCATTGTGAGCTGGGCGACAGCCGAAGGCAGGGCACTTGGCGGTCCGATCCTCGGCTACAGAAGCTAGCTCTTGGGACGTGGAACGTCACGTCACTGGGGGGGAAAGAGCCTGAGCTAGTGCGCGAAGTCGAGAAATTCCGGCTGGATATAGTCGGACTCACTTCGACGCACAGCAAGGGCTCTGGAACCACCTCTCTTGGACCCTCTTCCACTCTGGCGTTGCCGGCAGTGAGAGGCGACGGGCTGGGGTGGCAATTCTTGTTTCCCCCCGGCTCAAAGCCTGTACGTTGGAGTTCAACCCGGTGGACGAAAGGGTAGCCTCCCTCCGCCCTCGGGTGGGGGGACGGGTCCTGACTGTTGTTTGTGCTTATGCACCAAACGGCAGTTCAGAGTACCCACCCTTTTTGGGAACGCTCGAGGGAGTACTGGAAAGTGCTCCCCCGGGTGATTCCCTTGTCCTACTGGGAGACTTCAACGCTCACGTTGGCAACGACAGTGAAACCTGGAGAGGCGTGATTGGGAAGAATGGCCGCCCGGATCTGAACCCGAGTGGTGTTTTGTTATTGGACTTTTGTGCTCGTCACGGATTGTCCATAACAAACACCATGTTCAAGCATAAGGGTGTCCATATGTGCACTTGGCACCAGGACACCCTAGGCCGCAGTTCCATGATCGACTTTGTAGTTGTGTCATCGGATTTGCGGCCTCATGTTATGGACACTCGGGTGAAGAGAGGGGCGGAGCTTTCTACCGATCACCACCTGGTGGTGAGTTGGCTGCGATGGTGGGGGAGGATGCCGGACAGACCTGGGAGGCCCAAACGCATTGTGAGGGTCTGCTGGGAACGTCTGGCAGAGTCTCCTGTCAGACAAAGTTTCAATTCCCACCTCCGGAAGAACTTTGAACATGTCACGAGGGAGGTGCTGGACATTGAGTCCGAGTGGACCATGTTCCGCACCTCTATTGTCGAGGCGGCAGATCGGAGCTGTGGCCGCAAGGTAGTTGGTGCCTGTCGGGTCGGCAATCCTAAAACCCCTTGGTGGACACCAGCGGTGAGGGATGCCGTCAAGCTGAAGAAGGAGATCCGCCCGGAGTTCCTTAAGGCTCTGGATGCTGTGGGGCTGTCTTGGTTGACAAGACTTTGCAGCATCGCGTGGACATCGGGGGCGGTACCTCTGGATTGGCAGACCGGGGTGGTGGTTCCTCTCTTTAAGAAGGGGGACCGGAGAGTGTGTTCCAACTATCGTGGGATCACACTCCTCAGCCTTCCCGGTAAGGTTTATTCAGGTGTACTGGAGAGGAGGCTACGTCGGATAGTCGAACCTCGGATTCAGGAGGAACAGTGTGGTTTTCGTCCTGGTCGTGGAACTGTGGACCAGCTCTATACTCTCGGCAGGGTTCTTGAGGGTGCATGGGAGTTTGCCCAACCAGTCTACATGTGCTTTGTGGACTTGGAGAAGGCATTCGACCGTGTCCCTCGGGAAGTCCTGTGGGGAGTGCTCAGAGAGTATGGGGTATCGGACTGTCTTATTGTGGCGGTCCGTTCCCTGTACGATCAGTGCCAGAGCTTGGTCCGCATTGCCGGCAGTAAGTCGAAC
The DNA here is from genome assembly GCF_033978795.1 of Nerophis ophidion. NCBI lineage: Eukaryota > Metazoa > Chordata > Actinopteri > Syngnathiformes > Syngnathidae > Nerophis > Nerophis ophidion. Next base: position 16,417,952 of record NC_084638.1, read on the forward strand.
ACATTTCCAGTGAGGGTTGGACTCCGCCAAGGCTGTCCTTTGTCACCCATTCTGTTCATAACTTTTATGGACAGAATTTCTAGGCGCAGTCAAGGCGTTGAGGGGTTCCGGTTTGGTAACCGCAGGATTAGGTCTCTGCTTTTTGCAGATGATGTGGTCCTGATGGCTTCATCTGACCGGGATCTTCAGCTCTCGCTGGATCGGTTCGCAGCCGAGTGTGAAGCCACCGGAATGAGAATCAGCACCTCCAAGTCCGAGTCCATGGTTCTCGCCCGGAAAAGGGTGGAGTGCCATCTCCGGGTTGGGGAGGAGACCCTGCCCCAAGTGGAGGAGTTCAAGTACCTAGGAGTCTTGTTCACGAGTGAGGGAAGAGTGGATCGTGAGATCGACAGGCGGATCGGTGCAGCGTCTTCAGTAATGCGGACGTTGTACCGGTCCGTTGTGGTGAAGAAGGAGCTGAGCCGGAAGGCAAAGCTCTCAATTTACCGGTCGATCTACGTTCCCATCCTCACCTATGGTCATGAGCTTTGGGTCATGACCGAAAGGATAAGATCACGGGTACAAGCGGCCGAAATGAGTTTCCTCCGCCGTGTGGCGGGGCTCTCCCTTAGAGATAGGGTGAGAAGCTCTGCCATCCGGGAGGAACTCAAAGTAAAGCCGCTGCTCCTTCACATCGAGAGGAGCCAGATGAGGTGGTTCGGGCATCTGGTCAGGATGCCACCCGAACGCCTCCCTAGGGAGGTGTTTAGGGCACGTCCAACCGGTAGGAGGCCACGGGGAAGACCCAGGACACGTTGGGAAGACTATGTCTCCCGGCTGGCCTGGGAACGCCTCGGGATCCCCCGGGAAGAGCTAGACGAAGTGGCTGGGGAGAGGGAAGTCTGGGTTTCCCTGCTTAGGCTGTTGCCCCCGCGACCCGACCTCGGATAAGCGGAAGATGATGGATGGATGGATGGATGGATGTTATGCTGATGACACCCAACTCTACATGCCCCTAAAGCTGACCAACACGCCGGATTGTAGTCAGCTGGAGGCGTGGCTTAATGAAATTAAACAATGGATGTCCGCTAACTTTTTGCAACTCAACGCCAAAAAAAACGAAATGCTGATTATCGGTCCTGCTAGACACCGAACTCTATTTAATAATACAACTCTAACATTTGACAACCAAACAATTAAACAAGGCGACACGGTAAAGAATCTGGGTATTATCTTCGACCCAACTCTCTCCTTTGAGGCACACATTTAAAGCGTTACTAAAACGGCCTTCTTTCATCTCCGTAACATCGCTAAAATTCGCTCCATTCTGTCCACTAAAGACGCTGAGATCATTATCCATGCGTTTGTTACGTCTCGCCTCGACTACTGTAACTTATTATTTTCGGGTCTCCCCATGTCTAGCATTAAAAGATTACAGTTGGTACAAAATGCGGCTGCTAGACTTTTGACAAGAACAAGAAAGTTTGATCACATTACGCCTGTACTGGCTCACCTGCACTGGCTTCCTGTGCACTTAAGATGTGACTTTAAGGTTTTACTACTTATGTATAAAATACTACACGGTCTAGCTCCATCCTATCTTGCCGATTGTATTGTACCATATGTCCCGGCAAGAAATCTGCATTCAAAGGACTCCGGCTTATTAGTGATTCCCAAAGCCCAAAAAAAGTCTGCGGGCTATAGAGCGTTTTCCGTTCGGGCTCCAGTATGCCACCTCAGTAGAAGCATTTAAGTCTCACCTTAAAACTCATTTGTATACTCTAGCCTTTAAATAGACTCCCTTTTTAGACCAGTTGATCTGCCGTTTCTTTTCTTTTTCTTCTATGTCCCACTCTCCCTTGTGGAGGGGGTCCGGTCCGATCCGGTGGCCATGTACTGCTTGCCTGTGTATCGGCTGGGGACATCTCTGCGCTGCTGATCCGCCTCCGCTTGGGATGGTTTCCTGCTGGCTCCGCTGTGAACGGGACTCTCGCTGCTGTGTTGGATCCGTTTTGGACTGGACTCTCGCGACTGTGTCATGTTAGACCCGCTCGACATCCATTGCTTTCCTCCTCTCTAAGGTTCTCATAGTCATCATTGTCACCGACGTCCCACTGGGTCATTATTGTCACCGATGTCCCACTGGGTGTGAGTTTTCCTTGCCCTTATGTGGGCCTACCCAGGATGTTGTGGTGGTTTGTGCAGCCCTTTGAGACACTAGTGATTTAGGGCTATATAAGTAAACATTGATTGATTGAATTAAATGTAGCTAAGCTATCCTTAGAGAATTGTAGCAATCTACACTACACACTACACTGCAAAAGCAGCGTAAAAGTACCTATCATCTCAAACAGGTAAATTCCCAAACAAAATGAAAATAGCTATTGTTGCACCAATTTATAAGACTGGAGACAAACACCAATTTACAAATTATAGACCTTTTTCTTTACTTCCACAATTTTCTGAAATCTTTTAAAAACTGTCCAATAACAGGTTAGAGAGCTCCACAAACCAACATAGAATATTAGATGAGAACCAATATGGAAACAGAGCTAATATTTCAACATTGATGGCTGCAATAGAAATTACAGAAGAATGGACCAGAGCAATTGATAGTAAAAAAAAAAAAATATGCGGGAGCAGTGTTTATTGATCTAACTAAAGCATTTGACACAATTAATCACAATATTTTAATCAAAAAACTAGAACGGTATGGCATCAGAGGGCTGGTCTTAAAATGGATTAGAAGTTATTTAACCAACAGGAAACAATACGTGAAGCTAGGCGAACACACTTCTACAATGCTACATATATCCTGTGGTGTACCTCAGAAATCAATACTAGGACCTAAATGGTTCAATCTTTATATAAAAGGCATTTGTAAAAATATAAAATATTTAAAATTAGTATTATTTGTGGATGATACGACAGCGTTTTGTTCAGGAGAGAACACACAGAAGATAATACAAATAATAAAAGAAGAAATTAACAAATTAAAAAAAATGGTTAGACAAAAACAGACTATCATTGAATCTCAGTAAAACTAAAATAATGCTATGTGGTAACAGTAGAAGTCAAACACAATTACAAATAGACGGAATAGAAATTAAAAGAGTAAATAAAACCAAATTTGTAGGTATAATGATTGATGATAAAATGAACTGGAAATCTCATGTAAAAAATATACAACATAAGGTGCCAAAAAACATTTCAATAATGAATAAAGCAAAATAGGTCCTGGGCCAAAAATCACTTCATATTCTCTACTGCTCGCTAGTGTTACCATTTCTGAGTTATTGTGCAGAAAAATGGGGAAATATCTACAAAAGTACAAAAGTGTTACAAAGAAGATCAGTTATGTTGAGTATAGAGAACATACAAATCCTTTATTTATTCAATCAAAAATACTGAAATTCCACAACATAGTGAATTTGCAAACAACTAAAATTATACGCAAAAATAACTATAACCTGCTAGCCAAGAATGTACAAAAATTATTCGCAAAAAAAAAAAAGAGGGGAAATATAATCTTAGAAAAATTTAATTTAAAACATTTGTACGCACGTACAACACTTAAGACCTTCAGTATATCAGGATGTGGAATTAAATGATGGAATGGATTAAGCAAAGAAATCAAACAATGTACTAATATGATCCACTTCAAGAAACTCTTCAAACTTAAAGTGTGTACAAAGTACCATATTTCCTTGAATAGCCGCCGGGGCGCTAATAAATTTAAAACCTCTTCTCACTCCTGCGCTTACTAAAAGCATGCGGTAAAAGTAAGCATGCGCTAATAATTTCAAAACCTCTTCTTACCCCTGCGCTTACCAATGGTATGTAGTAAAAAATTGGGCTTGATGTAAGGATACCATCATGAAAAGCACATTGAAAAGATTCTTCTGCGGCCCTCTGGGCCGCAGCCCGGTGGTTGAGGACCACTGCTCTACAACACGTCATTGCGCCCACATTCTCACCATGCTATCTGCGTGCCGGCCGGACGAATGCATTTCGCTGCCTCTCGTATGAGATTGCAAAGCATACGTACTTGGTCAACAGCCATACCTTTTACACTGATGGTTGTGATTTAAACAACTTTAACACTCTTATTAATATGTGCCACACTGTGTGAACCCACACCAAACAACAATAACAAACACATTTCTGGAGAACATCGGCTTTTTGAAACATTATAAACGCAACATAATATTTACCCAGAATGCAATGCATCCATGACTCTTACTGATAATATTATACACCCCGGCGCCCCCAACCCCGCCCACCTCAACCAACGCACGGAAGGTGGGGGGGGGGGGAGGTTGGTGCTAGCTGGGTGTATAATATAGCCGGTAAGAGTCATGGATGAATGGCATTCTGGGTAATTATTATGTTGCGTTTATAATGTGTTACAGAACCGATGTTCTCCAGAAATATGTTTGTCATTCTTGTTTAATGTGGGTTCACAGAGTGTGGCGCATATTAGTAAGAGTGTTAAAGTTGTTTTATATCACAACCATCAGTGTGATCTGTATGTCTGTGAAACAAGACCCCTGGTTTACACATAGTCAAAGATAAAAAAACGTCCTCCACCATTTTGAAAATGACAACAGGGGAAGAGTCACTCGTGACGTCACAAATTTTACCCAGCGCTAAAAGTAAGTATGCGCTAATAAATTTGGGGAGCGAGTTTGACCCGGCAGTAATTCAGGGCAGGCACATATTTAATGCCCGGCGGCAATTGTAGAAAGAAGAAGAACCATGATAATATTCATTCTGAATTTATTTCATCCATCTATCGTTCATTTTCAAAATAATCTTACTCATCTCACCATATGAAATGTAACTTACTTCACAGAGTATTATTTATTTATTTTTATTGTGGTTACTTATGGAGTATATCGTCAATAAATTGAGAACTGGAAGTGAATTTTTTTTTTACAACTGTTATGTAAAAAAAAATAAGGGGTAGGATTAAATAAGCTCTGCTTCTTTCTACTCCTTTTCCAACATGTTGAAAAGACTAACTGGAAATTGTGATGTATCATGTTGTATGCTTGCATGTTCCAAATAAACTCAAACTCAACTCAACTCAACTCAACTAATACTTGGTTGGCCTTTTTTGGATGGTTAAAAAGGACCTACCATTGGCTCCATTGCAAGTGGACTTTTATTTACATTTATGAGTTAGAATTAGGGTTGGGCGATATATGGAATATACTCGATATATTGTGGGTTTGTCTCTGTGCGATATAGAAAATGACTATATCGTTAGTATTGGAGTATACGTTCTCACGCAGTTGATTTTAGCTGCGGGCATTACACTACAGGCTCTTCTCACTTTTTCTTGTCTCTCCTTCTCACAGAGACATAAAACAACCGCACCTTCTTACATACGTCTGTCACGACCAAAACAGGACTCTGAACACAGATGCAGGATTTTAAGAAAATAGATTAATTTTGGACAAGGGAAACGGTCCAAAAGGGGAGAAACTAAACTGTCTATCAAACAGAGCTTACCTGACCTCTAAACTAACAAAAATCTCAATAAACTCAAAACGCTCCAGCAGCGGATGGAAAAAAGGTGCTAAGAATACCAAATGCAAAATACAACAAAAAGCGCTCCAACGGAGCAATGCTAAGAAGCTAATCTTACCCGACAAAAAGGTTTACAAACAAACAATCTCCCGTGGGTCAAAAGGGTACAAAAACGTGGCAATGACTGTGGACATGGAATGCTGGAGGTACGCACAAAAGATACGAAAACACTCTGGCACATGACAAGAGGAGGGCGAGACATTTATACACATGAGGGAGGGTGACACAGGTGGGCACAATCAGGCAATCGGGAAGGACGTCAGACCAGTGAAACAGGAGGAAGGGCAAGTGATCTGAAACGAGAGGCAGAGTCCATCCATCCATCCATCCATCTTCTTCCGCTTATCCGAAGTCGGGTCGCGGGGGCAACAGCCTAAGCAGGGAAACCCGGACTTCCCTCTCCCCAGCCACTTCGTCCAGCTCCCGAGGCGTTCCCAGGCCAGCTGGGAGACATAGTCTTCCCAACGTGTCCTGGGTCTTCCCCGTGGCTTCCTACCGGTTGGACGTGCCCTAAACACCTCCCTAGGGAGGCATTCGGGTGGCATCCTGACCAGATGCCCGAACCACCTCATCTGGCTCCTCTCGATGTGAAGGAGCAGCGGCTTTACTTTGAGTTCCTTCCGGATGGCAGAGCTTCTCACCCTATTTCTAAGGGAGAGCCCCGCCACCCGGCGGAGGAAACTCATTTTGGCCGCTTGTACCCGTAATCTTATCCTTTCGGTCATGACCCAAAGCTCATGACCATAGGTGAGGATGGGAATGTAGATCGACCGGTAAATTGGGAGCTTTGCCTTCCGGCTCAGCTCCTTCTTCACCACAACGGATCGGTACAACGTCCGCATTACTAAAGACGCCGCACTGATCCGCCTGTCGATCTCACGATCCACTCTTCCCCCACTCGTGAACAAGACTCCTAGGTACTTGAACTCCTCCACTTGGGGCAGGGTCTCCTCCCCAACCCGGAGATGGCATTCCACCCTTTTCCGGGCGAGAACCATGGACTCGGACTTGGAGGTGCTGATTCTCATTCCAGTCGCTTCACACTCGGCTGCGAACCGATCCAGTGAGAGCTGAAGATCCCGGTCAGATGAAGCCATCAGGACCACATCATCTGCAAAAAGCAGAGACCTAATCCTGCGGTCACCAAACCGGAACCCCTCAACGCCTTGACTGCGCCTAGAAATTCTGTCCATAAAAGTTATGAACAGAATCGGTGACAAAGGACAGCCTTGGCGGAGTCCAACCCTCACTGGAAATGTGTTCGACTTACTGCCGGCAATGCGGACCAAGCTCTGGCACTGACCGTACAGGGAGCGGACCGCCACAATAAGACAGTCCGATACCCCATACTCTCTGAGCACTCCCCACAGGACTTCCCGAGGGACACGGTCGAATGCCTTCTCCAAGTCCACGAAGCACATGTAGACTGGTTGGGCAAACTCCCATGCACCCTCAAGAACCCTGCGGAGAGTATAGAGCTGGTCCACAGTTCCACGACCAGGACGAAAACCACACTGTTCCTCCTGAATCCGAGGCTCGACCATCTGGCGTAGCCTCCTCTCCAGTACACCTGAATAAACCTTACCGGGAAGGCTGAGGAGTGTGATCCCACGATAGTTGGAACACACCCTCCGGTCCCCCTTCTTAAAGAGAGGAACCACCACCCCGGTCTGCCAATCCAGAGGTACTGCCCCCGATGTCCACGCGATGCTGCAGAGTCTTGTCAACCAAGACAGCCCCACAGCATCCAGAGCCTTAAGGAACTCCGGGCGGACCTCATCTACCCCTGGGGCCTTGCCACCGAGGAGCTTTTTAACTGCCTCAGCGACCTCAGCCCCAGAAATAGGAGAGTCCACCACAAATTCCCCAGGCACTGCTTCCTAATAGGAAGACGTGTTGGTGGGATTGAGGAGGTCTTCGAAGTATTCCTTCCACCTATCCACAACATCTGCAGTCGAGGTCAGCAGAACACCATCCGCACCATACACGGCGTTGATAGTGCACTGCCTCCCCATCCTGAGGCAGCGGACGGTGGTCCAGAATCGCTTCGAAGCCGTCCGGAAGTCGTTTTCGATGGCTTCCCCGTACTCCTCCCATGTCCGAGTTTTTGCCTCAGCGACCGCTGAGGCTGCACACCGCTTGGCCTGTCGGTACCTGTCCACTGCCTCTGGAGTCCTATGAGCCAAAAGGACCCGATAAGACTCCTTCTTCAGCTTGACGGCATCCCTCACCGCTGGTGTCCACCAAGGGGTTTTAGGATTGCCGCCCCGACAGGCACCAACTACCTTGCGGCCACAGCTCCGATCAGCCACCTTGACAATAGAGGTGCGGAACATGGTCCACTCGGACTCAATGTCCAGCACCTCCCTTGTGACATGTTCAAAGTTCTTCCGGAGGTGGGAATTTAAACTTTCTCTGACAGGAGACTCTGCCAGACGTTCCCAGCAGACCCTCACAATGCGTTTGGGCCTCCCAGGTCTGTCCGGCATCCTCCCCCACCATCGCAGCCAACTCACCACCAGGTGGTGATCGGTAGAAAGCTCCGCCCCTCTCTTCACCCGAGTGTCCAAAACATAAGGCCGCGAATCCGATGACACAACTACAAAGTTGATCATGGAACTGCGGCACAAATGGACACCCTTATGCTTGAACATGGTGTTTGTTATGGACAAACTGTGACGAGCACAGAAGTCCAATAACAAAACACCACTCGGGTTCAGATCCGGGCGGCCATTCTTCCCAATCACGCCTCTCCAGGTTTCACTGTCGTTGCCAACGTGAGCGTTGAAGTCCCCCAGTAGGACAAGGGGAATCACCCGGGGGAGCACTTTCCAGTCATCCCTCGAGTGCTCCCAAAAAGGGTGGGTACTCTGAACTGCTGTTTGGTGCATAAGCACAAACAACAATCAGGACCCGTCCCCCCACCCGAAGGCGGAGGGAGGCTACCCTTTCGTCCACCGGGTTAAACTCCAACATGCAGGCTTTGAGCCGGGGGGCAACAAGAATTGCCACCCCAGCCCGTCACCTCTCACTGCCGGCAACGCCAAAGGTGAAGAGGGTCCAGTCCCTCTCGAGAGAAGTGGTTCCAGAGCCCTTGCTGTGCGTCGAAGTGAGTCCGACTATATCCAGCCGGAACTTCTCAACTTCGCGCACTATCTCAGGCTCTTCCCCCCCCAGTGAGGTGACGTTCCACGTCCCAAGAGCTAGCTTCTGTAGCCGAGGATCGGACCGCCAAGTTCCCTGCCTTCGGCTGCCGCCCAGCTCACATTGCACCCGACCTCTATGGCCCCTGGAGGGGTGACCCACGTTGCCTCTTCGGGCTGTGCCCGGCCGGGCCCCATGGAAACAGGCCCGGCCACCAGGCGCTCGCCATCGTGCCCCACCTCTGGGCCTGGCTCCAGAGGGAGGCCCCGGTGACCCGCGTCCGGGCGAGGGAAATCTGGGTCTATGTTTTTTCTTCTTCATAAAGGTCTTCGAACTGCTCTTTGTCTGATCCCTCACCTAGAACCTGTTTGCCTTGGGAGACCCTACCAGGGGCCATAAAGCCCCCGGACAACATAGCTCTTAGGATCACTGGGACACGCAAACTCCTCTACCACGATAAGGTGGCAGCTCAGAGAGGCAGAGTCAGCATTTCAAAATAAAACAGGAAATGAAAAAGCATGAAACCAGACGAAACCCAGACAAGACTTCACCCAGGTGTGACAACGTCACATACTGTCGCGGGTGCAACGTCATACGCTCTCACGGAGCAGACAGGTAGCGGCATGGAAACATTAGCTGTGGTGCAAACGGAGTGGTGCTAGTAGTAATACGAGAGAAAGAAGGTGCTAATCTGGTAACAAATGAAGGAATAATTAATTTCCAAGAAAAACGCCACATGGTCCATCGTCTGGTGATGGTTTGGCTTCAAGCGGGAAGATGTTGAACAGACAACCGTAATAGGTCAAATATGCGGCAAAAGTGTTGCTACAAAAAGTAGCAGCCCGGCTAATGTGTAGCATCATTTGAAAAGTCACCCGCTAGAGAATGAGGAATGCTTGAAACTCTGCATGTCAACATCTCAGTTTGGTGCCACACCAACAAAATGCCCAAGCGACCATTTCCACATCAACACCATATGAAAAAAATAGTCAACAACAGATGGTGATAATGTCCGGAGGAGCCCACCACATAGCGAAGGACATACACTATTTGATTTCCTATTATGTAGCACATTTTTATTTGACAGTTATTAAAAAATCTTGTGTGACATCATGCAAAACAGCGCTCTTCATTTGTTTTAAACTATTGTAGTGGCGTTCTGTACAAAAAGTGCACTTTAATTTAGTGTTGTTTTAATCTGTCATCTTAGTGACATCATGCACAAAAGTGCACTAATAACTTGTTTTAAAATGTCTCTGACAATCTTGCACTTTCTGTTTGGAAATGACATGAATGTTTGAGCCACCGCTTAATAACCTTTTAATAAATACACTTTTGGTAAATTGACTAAGTTGTGACTTACCTCTCTGCATGAAAGTTTAAAATGAGCATATATGAATGCAGTATGAAGAAGAATGTTTTAATGTAGACACATAGAATCATCTTACTGCTGTGATTATATGTATCAAGAGTGTATCAAGTATCAAGAGTGGCCAAGGCAAAATATGCAGATATATATGGTGTATCGTGACATGGCCTAAAAATATTGAGATATTAATAAAAGGCCATGTCGCCCAGCCCTACTTAGAATGTGTTTTTTTTTTTTTAATATAGCCACCATCATGTATTTTATAATGATTGTGAACAATGAAAAAAACATTTCCTGAAAAAACATTTACCAAAAAAATGTGGTTCCCCTCTCAATTCCAGTGATTACATTTAAGACTTTAAGTCTATGAGCATGAAGTGATGAAGCCTACTTGGATGAGAGGACAAACGTCTTCTAAGACAAAGTGAACAGTCAAGTTGTGATGTATTGAATGCCCTGAGAATAAAATGATATGTGGATGTTGTGCTTACTTGGACTGTGATGAAGCTGTGAGGACTCAGCTGGTTTGTCTTCATGCTCTTCAGTCTTCACAGAGACAACAGTCAGTGGAAACTTGCTGAGATCAGCCTCCTCCTGCCCTAGAAGACACTCTTCCTCCTGAGTGATCCACACTTCCTCCTCTTCCTCTTTAATGTGGGGGGGCTGCTGGATGTCTGTTGGGTAAATAAATTTATAAGAGAGAATATAAATAGTTTTGAACTGACACTGTTAATATTATTTGTGTTCTGAACGTGTGTAGCAAAACAACCAATGAAAACATGGGAAATACCTACGTGTTTCCTAACATTAATTCAAAAGTGGTACAGTGAGTACAAAAACAGACTTGGAAATTTGATGAGGGGAAATTTGAAAAGTTTTTTAAGTACGAGGCAGCATTGATTGAGGCATTTTTAGCTTCACTGATGTAAAGTGTGTAAACATTTTATTCGGTATACGGACTATTACACCTACTCTTTATATCTCTAAACATAATCATATTATTATAATGACTTTGTCATTACCATAACTTCAATATCATGGAAATAAAAAAAATCTAATTCCAAAATCACTTAAAAAAAAACATTTTGTTTTTGTTATCATGCAAAATATTTTTTTTTGGGTCATTTTGTTAGCTGGGCCAAAAGTAAACTTTTACCAAAACATAATATGTGCTGATTTATGGAGTATCTCCATCAACAATTCCTCTTTAGGAATTGGAGACCATCTACAACACGCTGAAGGAAAGTCAGTCACCTTTATGTTCTTTTAATAAATCAAGTGTTGACTACTTTGGTTATTGAAAATAAATGTCTACTTTCACTTATTGATGCATGTAGGTCAGAATCAGGAAGTAAAATAACAACTTAAAATAGATTTGATTACAGTATAAAATGTATTTAGTGATTGTGTGAGTTTTGTGTAAACATGTTGATACAGGTGGACATCTTCTTGGGGACTGGAACACAGATATGTCCTGAAAGGATGCACCCATTTTTAAAACCTTCACTAAGCTGTGCCACCAACATTGTCTCACTTAGCTTATTAAGCAAACTACCAGGGTGAGTGAGTCCTTTTAAACCTTCATAGACCTCCTTGTTACTTCTGACCAGTCTAAGATCACCACAAGTGGAACTACTGTATGCGGCTTAAGTCATCATTCCATCATTTTCTGTACCTATAAAGAACATAGAACCGAGGCTGATGGCTACAAAACAAGCAAAGCTACAATCATCAAGAGATACACTAGCAAGACTTTCAATCACAAACTGGCAAATTAAGACTCGCTCCGTACTTCCAAGTACACAGGTTTTTGGGTCAATTCCTAACCTCAGGAAAGTAAATAACTTCACAGTCAAAGTGGGTGACAATATTATAACAAACAAAAATGAGAATACCTATCTTGGCTGCATCGTAGAGACTAATCTGTCCAGTGAAAAAATTACTACTAAAGTAGTCAAGGAATCAACCGACAAATTATATTGTTATTAGTGTTGTCCCGATACCAATATTTTGGTACCGGGACCTGTACCAAAATGTATTTTAATACTTTTCTAAAAAAGGGACCATAAAAAAGTGCATTATTGGCTTTTTTTAATCTTCCCAGTTCCCATTTATTTAGATATTTCAAGATAAGGGATTATGGTAAAACAGTTCTTCCGCAGTTCCCTAATAAACCCTCAAAATCAACCACAGATTAAATTATGTCTTTAAATCCAACAAAGCAAAGGGCAATCTCACATATACTTAATTTACTCTCAGTGTTAGAATGCACTTCCATGCTAAGAATTAGAAGAGCATGGGAACAAGACCTCCAAACATCAATAGATGATGTAACCTGGGCAAAAATTGAGAAAAGGGTTCACTCATCCTCAATGTGCGCACAACACTCGCTGGTCCAATTTAAAGTGATACACCAGTTGCACTTCTCAAAAGCAAAATTAACTAAAATATTTCCCCAAATTAACCCATTATGTGATGGATATAAATTAAATAATGCAACACTAATACACATGTTTTGGCTTTGTCCGAAGCTAAAGGGGTACTGGAAATCTATCTTTCAAGCACTCTCTACGGTTTTAACAACTCAAATGGATCCAAACCCTTTAATTTCTGTATTTGGAATCATTCCTGAAGGGATGGAGCTACCTGTAGGGGGTCATAAAATAGTGGCCTTTACCACCCTCCTCGTAAGCCGCCTGTTATTGTTGAAGTGGAAGGAGACTGTCCCACCCTCAGTCTCCCACTGGATAAGGGACGTGCTAGCAAACCCGAAGTTCGATAAAATAAGATATACATCACGGGGCTCTGAAAACAAGTTTTTCAAAGTGTGGAGACCTTTTTTTACTTTTTTTGACCAATCTTTTACACAAGTGCAGGAATAGCCCTCGACACGTATCTAAATATGACTGCCGATATTTCAGGCCTTGTCATGCTGCTTCTACAGTGTGTTTCAGCTTTCAACTACTTTGTCTCAAGTGCCTTTTATTGATTTTTATTTATTTATTCATTTAATTATTTATTTTACTCTGGGTACTTTCGTACGTACTCTTACTTTTGTTTGTTTTTTTGTTTTGAGTGACAGCAGGGGTAGGGGATGAAGAGGGTTTGAATTTTTTGTTAATGTGAACATTCACATTAACAAAAAAAGAATTATGAAAGAAAAAAGTGCATTATTGGCTTTTTTAAAAATAAAAAAATCTTAGGGTACATTAAACATGTTTCTTTTTGCAAGTGTGTCTTTAAATAAAATAGTGAACATACAAGACACCTTGTATTTCAGTAGTAAGTAAACAAACAAAAGCTCCTAATTTAGTCTGTTGACATATGCAGTAACATATTGTGGCATTTATATTCTATTATTAGGTCAAAATTATTAAGGACATGTGGTAAAAATGTATTATTAATCTACTTGTTCATTGACTGTAAATATCTGCTTATTTTCTGTTAAAACATGTTTTATCGACACTTCTGTTAAAGTGTAATAATCACTTATTTTTCTGTCGTTTGGATACTTTACATTAGTTTTGGATGATACCACAAATTTGGGTATCAATCTGATACCAAGTAGTTACAGGATGATATATTGGTCATATTCAAAGTCCTCATGTGTCCAGTGACACATGAACACAGAAAATATGTCACTGGACATATTTCCTGAGTTTATAAACATAATATAAATAAAACAATTAAAAAAAAAAAAGATGTGATGGCAAAACATTTTGATGTAATCATAGAAGTAGTGTGTTGGCCCTGCGATGAGGTGGCGACTTGTCCAGGGTGTACGCCGCCTTCCGCCCGATTGTAGCTGAGATAGGCGCCAGCGCCCCCCGCGACCCCAAAAAGAGAATAAGCGGTAGAAAATGGATGGATGGATGGCATAGAAGTAGTACTTTTTAGAGGCAGTATAGTACCAAATATGATTAATGCCGCTGAGATAGGCTCAAACACCGCCTGTGACCCCAAAAGTGACAAGCAGTAGGAAATGGATGGATAGTATAACGGTACTATACCAATACCAGTATACTGTACAACCTTACTTCTTATATCGTAGGATCACCCGCTGGTGGGTAGAAATACACTTAAGACTCTAACACAAACGCTCATTTAACCCCACTTTGACTACGGAGTTCATATTAGGTACCGAGACGCCTTAAAAGCCCTGAAAAACAAACTCTAGACAGCCCAAAACCAAATGATTGGGCTTCTACTCAACCGTCTATGTCAGGCTCACTTTTCCGCCAACCATTTCTTTAACATGGGGAGGCTCTTTGTATCTGACAGAGTACATCTTCTTGCAGTTGGTCTAGTGTACAAGATACACCATAAAAATAAAATACTCATGTACCTGTCCAGATACTTCAAAATATATTGACCATTATAACACCAGAGGTAGTTGTACACATCACATTCAACCCAGATTTCACTCCAAAAAAGTTTTGAATTTGTTTGCCTGCTATACCACCAAATTGTGGAACTCCCTATCAAAAAGAAAACATATTACAGGTTGCGGCTACTCGTAACTGGGAATATACATAGCCTTTTACCTATTTGAAATTATATTTCGATTTACTTTCTTGCAGTATTTGTGTCTACTTTCAACATAGTACTGTGTTATGTGTGAGTTAAAAAAATATTTCAACAAAATCAAGGTCAGGCTTTCTTGTAACAGTGAATGTGTACCGTGATGAAACGGTACCCTTTCCTATGCAAACTTCTCATAACTCCTTCAACGATCAATCACACATTATTACAAACTGAGAGGAACATCAACCTCAAACTGGCACGTTTTCATGAAGAATCTAAATCAAAGCATTGCATCATCCTCACAAGACGAAGCATCTTCCTATTGAAGAAATGTGTTAATAATGAAATATAAAGTTAGTAAAGATGTGAGAGTAAGAAGTAAACAAACCTGTTCTGTGTAACACAACTTGATGTTTCTTGAAAACAGCGTCCGGTAGTTGATGTTGTCGCTCCTTCTCCTCTTTTGTTGGACAAAGTTCCTCCTCATACTTTGCTATCGTTCTTTCGCACATTTTCACACAGTCACAACACTTTACACCCACACTTCATCTCTACTTATTGATGTGTTGATAACTTCCGTGTCTCTTTGTTCGCAGCTAACAAGCTAAGCTAACTAGCGAGCTAAGCTAACTAACAAGCAAAGATAGCACGAGAAGCGGCACAGTGCTTCTCGCGCATCAAGACGACGTTATGCTTAAAGAAAGAATCAAATATGTATTCTATACGACGTAAATATTTCAAACTGGATAACAAATAATAAGACTGGCTTTTTAGCGTCCTGCTCACATATTTTTCCGTCAATGTGCTTTCACGACAGTTAGCACACTTGACGTTACAAGGCATTACTGCTCTTCTTCTTCTTCTTCTTTTGTTTTTATGGCGGTTGGCAAGCAACCTTCTGGTGTGCATTACCGCCACCTACTGTAATGGAGTGTGGACCGAGGTGGATCCCTACTCTATATTCTTTTACTTAACCCAGTGTTTTTTAAATATGTGTATATTGCTTAATATCCTATGTTTTCTGAATGCAATCCTAATATAACTCCCACTTCTAACCTAATATTTTCTTTTGCTAACTTATTTTCCAGTATTTCTCTTTCTCTATTGTATTTCCTACATTGTATTAAGACATGGTCAACATTCTCTATTTGATGGCAAAAATCACACGGCCCTGTAGTATGTTTGCCTATCAATTTTAGTGAACTATTTAGATATGTATGGCCTAATCTCATTCTAGTAATAATGTCTTCTTCTTTCCTATTTTATACCCCCTCCTCTCATTACACCTACTCTCCTCTGGACTTTGTAAAACTCTCTACCTTTTGTTTCCTTATTCCAATTATCCTGCCACTTTTTATTGTGTTCTATCTTAACTATGTTCTTCACTTCTTCTTTACTGTGCTTAATCTCCATGTTTACTTCTGTTTTAGTGGTTGCTTGTTTTGCGTATCTATCAGCTAACTCATTTCCCTCAACTCCTACATGAGCAGGAACCCAGAGAAATGTTACCACACCTCCCATTTTATTTATCCTGTAGATTGCCTGGACTATTTCTTAAACTATATCTAGTCTTGTTTCTGATGCTATGTTTTTTATGCTCATCAAAGCACTGCTGGAGTCCGAGCACACGACTACTTTCCTTGCTTTGTTTTCCTCTTTCCAGTTAACTGCCATATAAATTGCTACCAATTCCCCCGTAAAAACAGATAGTTAATCACTAATTATTTTATTTAACACTATATTTCCTTGTGGGATAACTGCAGCAGCTCCTACTTTACTATTTATAGTTTTTGATGCATCTGTGTATATCATAATATTATCAAAAAACATTTCCTCAATCCATTGTTCTATTTGGTAACTATTTAAATGTCTATTCTTCAGTAACTGCATGTCTACCTTTGGGTTTTCATACATCCACGGTGGTATTGCAGGAATTGGTACTGTAGGGCTAACTTTAATATTGTCAATTTGTGTTTTGTTACATATATCTCCTATTATCCACCCAAAACTATTCATTTTTTTTCTCTTTTTCTTGACAGTTTAGTAGCACTTGACGGGTTGGATGTCCTTGCTTGGATCCTTTTAAGTTTGCCCAATAAACTGCTGAGAGTTGATCTCTCCTCATGTCCAAAGGTTTTTCATTCATTTCTACTTGTAATGCTGCCACTGGAGTAGATTTAGTAGCTCCACAACATAATCTTAAAGCCTGCGACTGGATCCGGTCTATTTTCTCAAGTAGAGTTTTTGAATCAGATTGATAAATAATGCATCCGTAGTCAATAACAGATCGAATTAAAGTGATATATATTGTTTTCAATGTCAACCTATCAGCCCCCCAATCTTTACCCCTCAAAGCCCTCATTATATTTAACACCTTTTTACTTTTCTCCAGTATCTTGCTGATGTGGGTTGACCAGTTAATATTTTTATCAAACCATATTCCTAAATATTTAAATACTTGTACCTCTTCTATGTTTTCTCCATAGAGTTTTATTTGGAGCTTGTTTTGTACTTTCCTCTTCGTAAAATGTATGACTTTTGTCTTTCCAACAGAGAATCTTAAACCCCAAGCCGACCCCCAGTCTTGAACATTATTTACCGCTTTTTGAATCTTCTTTTCTATATGATTTGTATTTCTACCTCTCTTCCACATCACTCCATCATCAGCAAACAATGCCACCTCCACTAACCCTTCCACTTCACTAAAAACTTCATTTATCATGATGGAAAATAGTACTGGACTTATTATACTCCCTCGTGGGGTCCCATTTTCCACTTCGTATTCTCTGCTATATTCATTCTCTATTTTTAATAATAATGTTCTACTTGTTAAAAAGTATTTTATCCATCTGTACATTCTTCCTCTAATCCCAATCTTATTTAGTTTCATCAGCAACCCCTGTTTCCACAACATATCATACGCTTTCTCTATGTCAAAAAATAACGCAATTATACTTTCTTTATTTATTTGTCCCTTTCTAATTTCCTCTTCCAGCTGCACTGCTGGGTCATTTGTGCTTCTTGCTTTGCGAAAACCACTTTGGTAGTTTTTTATCATTTCTTTTGACTCTAAATAATATATTAATCTTTCATCAATCATTTTTTCCATTACTTTCCCCAAATTTGAGGTCAATGCTATCGGCCTATAATTTCCTGCCTCTTCCGGATCTTTCCCTGGCTTGCATATTGGAATTATTACAGCTGTTTTCCACTCATCTGGTAATCTTCCTTCTTCATATATCCTATTATATAATTTCAAGACCACTTCTTTGCCGATGCTACCTACATTTTTGATCATTTGATAACTCACCAGGTCTTTCCCTGGCGTCGTATTGTTAACTTTTTTTTTTAATTCGAACCATTTCATCCAAAGAAAATGTCATATCCATAGTGTTGGTAAAACTATTATCGTTGTCTTCCTTCATTTCCTTAATATTTAAACTAATTGTTTCTTCTCTCTTTTGATTTTCAACATTTCTCAAATTATCATTACTGTGCACTTTAACAAAGTTTTTGCTAAAAGTTCTGCTTTTTCTTTATTTCCTACCACACTCCGCGTTCCATCTTTCATCCCATTATTTTTATGTTCTTTTCTGACCCCTGACATTCTCTTGATCATTCCCCACACTTGGCTTAAAGGAGTAGTTCTATTTAGTGTTTCACAAAAAGTTCTCCAATGGTGTTTTCTTGTTTTTTTAATAACATACCTTACTCTAGCTTGATGCCTTTTATATTGGATCATGTCTTGGAAATTATGTGTTCTTCTCAGTATTCTAAATGCTCTATTCCGTTCTTGTATTGCATCTGTGCACTCTTGAGTTCTGCAGACTTCATGGCTGGCTCGCATCGTGGTCACTCCGTGATCACGTACGACCGCCAGACACTTCTGGATATGGACATATTGGGCCGTTTTGGACTGATAGACGCGGGCGTGCTAAACATGCTAACTAGCATGGGGATACGTCGGCGGCTACATCCAGCGGCCTGTGAAGCAGCGGAGTCTAGTAGCAGCGGGGGCCGTCTACGGAGCAGACGCCAGCGGTGTGATCGGAAACGCGGATGTCGAGCGGGGCTAAAAACAAAGCAGAAGGCTAATCCCCACAGAACACCACTTCCCTCCACCCTGAAGACGAATTTAAATAAAGGATGCGAGACTACTGGTCTGGGTAAGGAGTCAGTTAAATTAGAACAAGTTTTTTCTGCTTTGAGTGTTTCAGAGTTGGACATGTGTTTTACTGAGGTGGCTAACTATGATGCGTGCAGTTTATCAAAGCAACAAACAAACAATCGGAAAATCCCCGTTACTGAGGAGGCTAACCATGATGCGTGCAGTTTATCAAAGCAACAATCAAACAATCGGAACATTCCCGTCGTATCAATTCCTGGATATGGTCGTAATTATACTGAATGCACTGGGCATAATAAACACAACATTATTAATATTGCTACTACGGATAATTTGATCAAAAATTCCCTAAAACAGCCCACTACCTATAATATAGGTTTTTTAAACATAAGATCATTGTCTCCCAAAACGTTGTTAGTTAATGATATCATCAGAGACAACAATCTTAACGTCATCGGTCTCAGTGAAACCTGGCTTAAACCAAACGACTTTTTTGCGCTAAATGAGGCATGTCCTCCTAACTTTACACATGCGCATATTGCCCGTCCGCTTAAAAGGGGTGGGGGGGTCGCACTAATATACAACGAAAACTTTAACCTTAGTCCTAACATAAATAATAAATATAAATCGTTTGAGGTGCTTACTATGAAGTCTGTCACACCGCTGCCTCTACACCTGGCTGTTATCTACCGCCCCCCAGGGCCCTGTTCGGACTTTATCAATGAATTCTCAGAGTTCGTTGCTGATCTAGTGACACACGCCGATAATATAATCATAATGGGGGACTTTAATATCCATATGAATACCCCATCGGACCCACCGTGCGTAGCGCTCCAGACTATAATTGATAGCTGTGGTCTCACACAAATAATAAATGAACCCACGCATCGCAACGGTAATACGATAGACCTAGTGCTTGTCAGGGGTATCACCGCTTCCAAAGTTACAATACTCCCGTATAATAAAGTATTGTCCGATCATTACCTTATAAAATTCGAGGTTCAGACGCATGTTCGTCAAACTAATAATAATAATAACTGCTATAGCAGCCGCAACATTAATACGGCCACAACGACAACTCTTGCTGACCTACTGCCCCCGGTAATGGCACCATTCCCAAAGAATGTGGGCTCTATTGATAACCTCACTAACAACTTTAACGACGCCCTGCGCGAAACCATTGATAACATAGCACCGCTAAAGTTAAAAAAGGCTCCAAAAAAGCGCACCCCGTGGTTTACAGAAGAAACTAGAGCTCAGAAATTATTATGCAGAAAGCTGGAACGCAAATGGCGCACGACTAAACTTGAGGTGCACCATCAAGCATTTAGTGATGGTTTAATAACTTATAAACGCATGCTTACCTTAGCTAAAGCTAATTACTACTCAAATCTCATCCACCGTAATAAAAACGATCCTAAATTTTTGTTTAGTACGGTAGCATCGCTAACCCAACAAGGGATTCCTTCCAGTAGCTCCACCCACTCAGCTGATGACTTTATGCAATTCTTTAGTAAGAAAATTGAAGTCATTAGAAAGGAGATTAAAGACAATGCGTCCCAGCTACAACGGGGTTCTATTAACACTGACACGATTGTATATACGGCGGATACTGCCCTCCAAAATAGTTTCTCTCGTTTTGAGGAAATAACATTAGAGGAATTGTTACAACGTGTAAATGGAATAAAACAAACAACATGTTTACTTGACCCTCTTCCTGGGAAACTGATCAAGGAGCTCTTTGTATTATTAGGTCCATCAGTGCTAAATATTATAAACTTATCACTTTCCTCGGGCACTGTTCCCCTAGCATTCAAAAAAGCGGTTATTCATCCTCTTCTTAAAAGACCTAACCTCGATCCTGACCTCATGGTAAACTACCGACCGGTGTCTCACCTTCCCTTTATTTCAAAAATCCTCAAAAAAATTGTTGCGGAGCAGTTAAATGAACACTTAGCGTCTAACAATCTATGTGAAACCTTTCAATCCGGTTTCAGGGCAAATCACTCGACGGAGACAGCCCTCGCAAAAATGACTAATGATCTATTGCTAACGATGGATTCTGATGCGTCATCTATGTTGCTGCTCCTCGATCTTAGCGCTGCTTTCGATACCGTCGATCATAATATTTTATTAGAACGTATCAAAACACGAATTGGTATGTCAGACTTAGCCCTGTCTTGGTTTAACTCTTATCTTACTGATAGGATGCAGTGTGTCTCCCATAACAATGTGACCTCGGACTACGTTAAGGTAACGTGTGGAGTTCCCCAGGGTTCGGTCCTTGGCCCTGCACTCTTCAGCATCTACATGCTGCCGCTAGGTGACATCATACGCAAATACGGTGTTAGCTTTCACTGTTATGCTGATGACACCCAACTCTACATGCCCCTAAAGCTGACCAACACGCCGGATTGTAGTCAGCTGGAGGCGTGTCTTAATGAAATTAAACAATGGATGTCCGCTAACTTTTTGCAACTCAACGCCAAAAAAACGGAAATGCTGATTATCGGTCCTGCTAGACACCGAACTCTATTTAATAATACAACTCTAACATTTGACAACCAAACAATTAAACAAGGCGACACGGTAAAGAATCTGGGTATTATCTTCGACCCAACTCTCTCCTTTGAGGCACACATTAAAAGCGTTACTAAAACGGCCTTCTTTCATCTCCGTAATATCGCTAAAATTCGCTCCATTCTGTCCACTAAAGACGCTGAGATCATTATCCATGCGTTTGTTACGTCTCGCCTCGACTACTGTAACGTATTATTTTCGGGTCTCCCCATGTCTAGCATTAAAAGATTACAGTTGGTACAAAATGCGGCTGCTAGACTTTTGACAAGAACAAGAAAGTTTGATCACATTACGCCTGTACTGGCTCACCTGCACTGGCTTCCTGTGCACTTAAGATGTGACTTTAAGGTTTTGCTACTTACGTATAAAATACTACACGGCCTAGCTCCATCCTATCTTGCTGATTGTATTGTACCATATGTCCCGGCAAGAAATCTGCGTTCAAAGGACTCCGGCTTGTTAGTGATTCCCAAAGCCCAAAAAAAGTCTGCGGGCTATAGAGCGTTTTCCGTTCGGGCTCCAGTACTCTGGAATGCCCTCCCGGTAACAGTTCGAGATGCCACCTCAGTAGAAGCATTTAAGTCTCACCTTAAAACTCATTTGTATACTGTAGCCTTTAAATAGACTCCCTTTTTAGACCAGTTGATCTGCTGTTTCTTTTCTTTTTCTTCTATGTCCCACTCTCCCCTGTGGAGGGGGTCCAGTCCGATCCGGTGGCCATGTACTGCTTGCCTGTGTATCGGCTGGGGACATCTCTGCGCTGCTGATCCGCCTCGACATCTCTGCGCTGCTGATCCGCCTCCGCTTGGGATGGTTTCCTGCTGGCTCCGCTGTGAACGGGACTCTCGCTGCTGAGTTGGACCCGCTTTGGACTGGACTCTCGCGACTGTGTTGGATCCATTGTGGATTGAACTTTCACAGTATCATGTTAGACCCGCTCGACATCCATTGCTTTCCTCCTCTCTAAGGTTCTCATAATCATTATTGTCACAGACGTCCCACTGGATCCTTATTGTCACCGATGTCCCACTGGGTGTGAGTTTTCCCTGCCCTTATGTGGGCCTACCGAGGATGTCGTGGTGGTTTGTGCAGCCCTTTGAGACACTAGTGATTTAGGGCTATATAAGTAAACATTGATTGATTGATTGATTGTGTCCACCACGGCACTATCTTCCTTCTTCTCCCTATACTATTCCTTGGTATGCTCTGTTCGGCTGCTTCTATTATGCACTTTGTAATATCTGTATTTAATTGTTCAATATCTTGATTTATATCTACTTCCTTTAAAGTTATGTCGGTAATTTCCCTAAATTTCCCCCAGTCACCATGATTATACTTCCATCCTCCTTCTATCCTAGTGCTTTCTGTCCTATGATTTATATTTATGTGAATGAAGATTGGATAGTGATCACTTCCCATTGTGCTGTATTTATTTACTTCCCACTCCACCTTTCCTGCTAACCCTTGTGACACTAGTGTTAAATCTATTGCTGTTTCTTTACCCGTGACGACATCCAACCTTGTTCCCGACCCATCATTCACACACACCAGTTCTTTTTCCTCCAAAAGTGCTTCCAATGTTTCCCCATTCCAGTCATCCCTTTCACCCCACATTGTGCTATGTGCATTAAAGTCACCACACCAAATAATATTGCCACTCCAGTGCTCCATTATTGTTTCTAGTCGGTGAATTTCTAATTTCTTGCATGGATTATAGAAGTTTAGTACTTTGTATCTTTCTTTATTATTCCATACTTCTACTCCTACTATCTCTAGTTCTTGTTTTACTTTTAATATTGAATAATGCATATCTTCCTTAATAAATATGGCACATCCTCTTCCTTGCCCATCATTCCTATCTTTACGTATCGTTATATATCCTTTTATTATAAAGTTTAATTTTGGCTTCAGCCATGTTTCTTGAATACATATTATATGTGGTTTATTTTTCATATTATTAATATATCCCTTTAATTCCTGTCCGTTTGCTATCAAACTTCTGGCATTCCACTGAACAATTAACATGGCGTTGGATTGTGGTCACATGACTCGGTCGCGTCTACTCTCTGTAGCTCACCTTGCACCTGTTCCCAGGATAGTTCTTTTAAATTTAAAAACTTTGCTGCTGCTTTGACAATAATTTTGATTTTCTCAGTCTTGTTTCTAGCCTGTTCTGTACAATTTATTACGTAAGCCAGGAATACAACTAGTTTGTCCATGGAAATTCCTGTATTTGCTGCCTCTTGTTTTTTATTTCTTGAACTATTTTCATTTCTGTCTTGTTCTACACTTTCTTGATTTCTTATTTTAACTGCCTCTGCGTATGTAATATTTCTTTCAACTCTGATTTGCTGTACTTCTGTTGCCTGTTTTCTTATGATGCAGCCCCCATACGCTGCTGTGTGATTCCCGCCACAATTACAGCACTTGACCTGTTCATTTTCTCCACATAGTCCATATTCATGCTCTCCTCCACACCGTCCACATCTCATCTTAGCATGACACACACTAGCAATGTGCCCATAGCGTTGGCACTTGAAACAACGTACTGGGGGTGGCACGTAAGCTCTAACGTAGAAGCTTAGATACCCAATCATGATTCTCTCTGGTAGGACCTCCTCTGCAAATTGCACTAGCACGGATTCGCTCTCAGTCTTTTCACCGTTCCTAAATGCCATCATTCTTTTCATTATAGTGACAGTTCCTCCTTTTATTTCTCTTTTCAGATCATCTAAATTTTCTCCTCTTGGGATTCCTGTCACGACTCCTCTTGCCCCCTTTCGTTCTCCCACTTCAATTTTTTCCTTTATTATTTTGTTGCACAGTTTTTGCAATCGCATTGCTTTGTTCTTTTGCTCTCCATTTTTGCATTTAATCAACAGCCGTCCGTCCCTGAGCACCTTCGCTATCTCCACCTCTCCAATGTCCTTCTTTAATCCCTTAACCAGTGTCATCAAACTAATGTCATTCATATCTTGGTTTGATTTAAATGTATAAATGATCTTATATTCATCCACCATAACCCTTTTCCTCTTATCAACCTCTTCATCGTCTTCATGCACTCTTTTAGCACTCGACTTTCCTTCACTCCCTCCTCTCCCCTTCTTTCCTCTCTCCCCTCTAGTCCTATCCATTTCCATACTATCCTCATACATCCCGTCACTATCCCCTTCCATCTCGATCCAGTCACAAAACAGCTTATGCTCAACCGCCAAAACAGATTTAGACACTCTCGCCGCCGCCAAATTCACTCCAAATGTTTGGTAGTTCCGCGTCTCTCCTTCCGGAAGCTTCCACCGCCACTCTGACCCTCCCCATTACTGCTCTGTTCTGCTGTCTTCCTTTTCCCCCGGAAGCTGGGAATGACGTCACAGCCGAGTGGACGAAGAGGTAGATAGATAGATAGATAGATAGATAGATAGATAGATAGATAGATAGATAGATAGATAGATAGATAGATAGATAGATAGATAGATAGATAGATAGATAGATAGATAGATAGATAGATAGATAGATAGATAGATAGATAGATAGATAGATAGATAGATAGTACTTTATTGATTCCTTCAGGAGAGTTCCTTCAGGAAAATTAAAATTCCAGCAGCAGTGTACAGAGTTGAGATCAATTAAAAAAAAAAGAAAAAAAAGTAAAAAGTCAATAATGGGGGTTTAAATGGAAACAAAATAGAGAAAGATTACAATAAGATTAAAAAATAAAAAGCAACAATGGGAATACAATTATAACAGTAAAATAAGAATATAACAAGAGAAAGTAGGCAGTAGTGACCATGTTATGAAAACGTATTGCACTGTTATTGTTTTGCATCCCCTGTCATCCTTGTACCCCCCACCCCCTATCCCAGAGAGGAGTTGTACAGTCTAATGGCGTGTGGGACAAAGGAGTTTTTGAGTCTATTAGTCCTGCACTTGGGATGAAGCAGTCTAGCACTGAACAGGCTCCTCTGGCTACTGATAACGCTATGCAGAAGGTGACTGGCATCATCCAGGATGCTCACTAGTTTGTCCACAGTCCTCTTCTCTGCCACCGTCACCGGTATGTCCAGTTTCATTCCGATTGTAGAACCGGCCCGCCTGATCAGTTTCTCAAGTCTGGAGCTGTCCTTCTTAGATGTACTGCCCCCCCAGCACACTACCATGTAGAACAGAACACTGGGAACCACAGACTGGTAGTACATCCACAGGACTTTTCTACAAATGTTGAAGGAGTGCAGTCTCCTGAGGAAGTACAGCCTGCTCTGACCTTTCTTGTTCTGGTGGTCCGTGTTAACAGTCCAGTACAGCTTATTGTCCACCCAAAACCCGAGGTACTTGAATGAGTCCAGGGTCTGTTCCTCAACTCCCTCGATCACAATAGGTTGTGACCTTGGACTCGACCTCCCAAAGTCAATGACCAGCTCCTTGGTCTTTGACGGATTGAACTGCAAGAGGTTCATGTGGCACCAGACAACAAAGTTGTCCCATTCTGCACGACAGGGTGTCAACATCATCATTTATACCAACTCTGATTACAATCTAAGTTTTTGGAGCCGAGTTATAAATGTGTAAAGTTCTGTGGCGAGCCGTCAGGTCAAAGTTTGGTCAAAGTCCCGAGGAAGAGTTTGTTCAAGTACCACCCCTTTTTGGTTTCAACATGGCTGACGGAAACCAAAATGGTCGACTTCCTTTTGGCTTTCAAATAAGGGTTCTTGAGACTTTTACGCTCCTCCGGTCGTGATAGATGCTGCTGGTGATTTCTGTGGCGATACGTGAATCTGGGGCGAGCAGCACAATTTTTCACATTTTCAAGAGTTAATATTTGATGTTTGGCTTCGGGGCTCCTAAAGTATCTAATTTTTTGCTTGCAATATTTGGACAGTTTTGGTGCCGAGTAAGGCCCTGAGAAATGTTATCCAAGAGGATCATCTTTTTTTCGAGCCTGAATAAACATTGAAGTCAAAGAGTTGATTTGCAGTGCTGCAGGTTCTCAGCAGCACACTTTTTTTTTCCAGCTGCTTCTTAGAAGAGAACCTTTCCTCACACACACTGCACATTCTACCACATTCTAGAACTATCCTTCAGACACGCCCCCTCCGGTGATATACTTCCAGTGTTGTGACCTCTGTTTACAATTTGTCAGCTCCAAATTATACCTTCTCACTGGCTACTCGGGCTGTGAATCTTTGGCCTCCACACCAGGGGCGTTGCCAGACATATTTCACTGGGGCACGTGCCCCACTGTTGATCTGCAGTGCCCCAGTAAAAATTTCACCAATAAAAAAAAACGCTTCGGAGTTTTAAGTCTACATAACATAGACAACAGCGCACATACTACTTAGTATGGTAATTGATTGCTACTGTATTCACTCCACGAAACAGTGTGCACATGGCTACTTAATATGGTAATTTATTCACGTGTGGATCAAGACTTCGGTTGAGAGAGAGAGAGAGAGAGAGAGAGAGAGAGAGAGAGGGGATTAGAATCACTGCGTGAGGTAGGTGACGTTAGCCAACAACAATTTGTTAATTACAATATTTTGATTTTGATTTGACTCAAACTGTAACTCCTAGATGGATTTAAGAAAGTTATTCGCCCGCAGCAGATAAGAAGCAAGGAATGAGAGATGTAAGTGAAGTCCTAGCTAGCTAAGCAACATTATTGTCTTAAGTTGATGCTAAGTTAGCTAACGTTATTCCTTGTATCAAGACAAACATATTCATTTGCTGTACGAGCTGTCGGGGGAATTTCCAATGAACATGAAACATAATGTTGGTTATTGTCTGCTGGTTCTGCATCAATGATGATTTGGAGTAAGCATGTGTGAGTTGAGTGCTTCTCAAATGGTTTATCTTCAGGAAGAAAAACATTTTTCCATATCATCAAGTCGTGAGCCAAATTTTTAAATCATTCAAGTTTATTTCACAGAAAAATAGCACAGTAGACTTGTCTTGTTAATCGGTGTGACTGACTAAAATAATCTTGTTTTGTCACCAGAAAAATGGCTACAGCTAAAGCATCTGGTTTTGTTTCCAGAAAAAATAGTAACATTTCTGTATTTGTTTTCAGAAAGATGGCTGAAAATATCGTGTTTTGTTGCCCCATTTAGATGTTTTTTTTAAATATATTTCCATGTCTGTCCTGAGTCCTCCTCCAACTTGTTAGTCGGTTTGCCTTTTGCTAAAATACTCACTAATAGTCAGTAGAAAAAAGGCTAAAATAATCTGATTTTGTTGCCACAATTTGATTTTTTTCTCCTAAAACTTTTTTTTTTTCATGCACACATCTG